>NC_134710.1:361901969-362201969 GCF_043290135.1 Rhipicephalus microplus | reverse complement strand
AGACTGCTTAGATCATACCTTACATGGCCTACTTTCTACATTTAGAACCATTGAGAAAATTTTCGAGAGGCTTTTTACAAGAACCACCTGGTTGATGACCTCTTTTGGATTGTGCTTGAAAAGATAAAGTGGCTGCCACTGCATTATTTGAGTTACACTTCTCATCATGAGAGCGTGAGTGGTATGTCTTGCATTGTTCGTGAATATTCGTTTTTTGCAAAGAAACCAGTTAGGAGTTTTCTGAAAAGGTGAAAAATGCGAAAAAGGAGGCGAAGTTGCTTCAACATTTTGCACTCTGTTCTCTATTGGTAGCCGTCACGAAAACTTTTCTGATGAACAGTGTGAAGTACGGGCACTGTTCTCTGAAGAAAGTCTTATTTTGTGTAACTAGTAGTAAACATGAATACTTTTTTTCTAGAGCTTTTTTGTATTCTAGTAAGTCAACTTGTTCAGGCTTCTGCAGCGGTTTGGGGCCACTTTATGTCTTGGCAAGATGACGGTGGTTCAAATGCTAGCGGTCCTCACAATAGTTTTACGCTGAAAATGCTCATTTACGTAGAATTTCCTTTACTTCAAGGATAAACTGAATGTAGACAGCGCAAATATATGTAGAACATCAATTTTTATCCAACTTGCATTGAGGAACACGCCTGGGCCAATTTATTTAGGAGACCTCAGCCCACAAAAGCGACGTGACAATGTCGACTGGAACCACATGATGAATGGTTAAGTTCGATAACAGTACGACAGGGAAGCTGGCGCGAAGAACAGCGCAGCGAACCACCGTGGTACGCCGACGTAGCAGACGTTGCGCCGAGAGTAGCGCAAGATCAGATTGCGCGCCGTTATTTCTCGCGACCACCGTTTGGCCTATCATCCTCTGTTGGCGGAGATACGCAGCTTTGAAACCAAGTTTATTTTAGTATTGTTCCTAACACCTGCTTGCAATCGCTCTCTTCTAGGCACTCAGTTTCGTTCAATTTACACCGTCATTGCACATGCGCATCCCCTCCCCCTGGTTTCTCTCCTACGCTCCCCCTCTCTCGCAACGCCGTCACAGATAGCATGTGCTAGGGATATTGATTAAAAAAAAAAAGACTGCTCGCACTGCACAATCATTCGCTCGCCTCTCCGCATATATAGGCACTGCATCTTTACCTCTAAGGTAGTGCCGACGAAAGATGTTTTGTGTGTGGTGTTGAGCAATAGCTATTCGCAGCGTGCGTGATGACTAAACTCCAACAGCGGGTCGCTGTGTTCAGTTGTGTTCTGTCTCTCAATGCTTACTAGCAGCGATTAGCATGTTTCTGTGGAAAACAACAGTCTATCACTACGTCCTTTCTGCATCCTCAGTTTTCTCCCCGGTGCAACGCCACCACGAGCGCCAGCGTCAACGCCGCCGCCAGTGTGCGCGTTATCACGCGCTGCTTCGCATCTTCACACGGTTCCATTTAGCGAAAGATGGCGCATTATTTTTCTGAGGAGAGACACGTTCAAAACAGCAACATTGTTTTATTTGTCGCCACCCGCGCGTTTCCTTGCTGGAAAACTGCTTGTCCAGCTTCACCGAATCTTGAGTACATGTAATCTTAGGCGTTGCCCCACTGTGGGGCAGTAGTTTTTTTTTTATGGCATTTGCGCGGGTGCTTATAAATTGCGCAAAATCATTCGAAATGGGCAGAGTATGATGGGATTAACACCCAAAATTTGAATTTACAAATCTGACGCCAAAACATTAATTGTGCTCTGAGGAACAAACCTTCGGAAGCCCTATGTCGAGCAGGCACTTCAAGTGATTTAAATGACGCGCCTAAGCGCGCCACGCGCCCCCTGCCGTAAGCAGCATGCGTACGTGAAAATTCGTTTTTCTGAAGTCGTTTTTTTAATAAATTTTCAACTGCAATGTATCTTTTCTCAAAAATAATTTCTATGAAACTTTGTATGCTTGAGCTCCAGGATATTAGCAACAATCCAAACCAAAAAGTGCTAATACTGTGAAAACTGAGGCTGTAAAAATAGTACACATCAACACGCACATGCTGTGGCCTTGTGCATGAGGTAATTTGATTTTCTAGAAAAACTTCATGAAGAACGTAATATTTTTTTGTAGTTTAGGTGTAACATTTAAGTCTACAACGAAACGGCTGAAATACTTTTGGTAGTTGCATATAAAAGGTGCATTGAATAAGTGAACCCTCTTTATAAATTGACAGGGGGCCATAGGAACCATAGGCAACCTAGGCACAAAAAGTGTGTCACTCGGTACACTGTGGCAATTTTGTGAGCATGAAAATTTTATTGGATAATCTTGCAGTCATTTCTAATGTGTTAGCCTAAACGTGACATGCAACATTTGCACTAGTCTACCTCCTTAACAACGCTAGCATTAAATATATGATACATTAGTACATTATTTACTCAATTTTTGCACTCCCATAGGCAAAGCCACAAATACCCATAAGAATTTTCGAAAGAAAGCTTTTTCTGTCGGAGCTGCTCTAGACGGGCCTAGTGACGCTTTTTCACCAGCATTCTACAGCACTGTAGTTCATGCAGCTTCATGTAAAGAGATGAACGCCGAAACAATTTTCGAAATCATAGACGGCAATGAACTTTTTTAGCCACCAAAATTGAGAAACCCAGCAAAAGCTGAGAAAAAAATTGTTTTCCGCATATAACTCAGTCACGTACGTCCAATCACCGCACCTTCTACATCGACGAACCGGATGACTCACCGCGTGGTGGCTCTTGTGTAGCGCTCCTTGCGTCATTTTACAATTTTTTCGCATAATCATATCAAAAACATTTTTTATTATCTGAAGAAGCATAAAGAGTGTTTTCATAGTTTTTAGCGAACAAAAGTGTGGCCGATCTCGCACCATATGGGTATTACGCGCGACTTGTCGCGTTGAACCAATCGAGACGCATGGCTCATGTCGTCACTCCCAACTGGTGAAGCAGCCCTTCAGCTCACAAATATATGTTATTCGTCGCTCTAGTTCAAAAACTGGCTTTTTCATAAACACTTATACTAGCTTTGTTAGCAGCGTCGTGGTTTGCACGATTAAATCAGAGAAATTCAATGTTTTAAAAGCGTTGAAAACAACAGACTTAACTTGTGTAGCAGGACCTCTTTAAATAAAACTGAAACTGTCAGACATCAAGTACAGTCGCAATCGATGATATGCGACGAAGGAATAAGGAAGGCTGATATATCACTCTAAAATCAGCCCGATATTACAGGGCGGACGTAAATTACGCCGTACATGACTTCCATGCCATGAATATTGTTTGGACATGTCATATACCGTCTTGTCCATTCAATCGATTGGTACCAAATTTGGTGTATGTTGAGCCAGCTAAACGGCCGCGAGCGCACTATGAGCGTAGCATGCAGTAATGATTATCATGATTGGAAGTGTCATTTGCTTTATTCGTCCCTTAGTGTCATGAAATACCAAATTTGGTATATGTTAAACTTGCGAAATGGCCACAAGTGCATCATGAGCATGTCATGTAGTCATGTTTTAAATGTCACGCATGTCATAATTATTGTTTGGACGTGTCATTTACCTGCGTCATCTAATCATGTCATCTAAAAGCAACATTGGTATATCTGAAGCTGGCGAAACGGCTGCAAGCACGCTACAAACGCCGCAGGTAGTCATGTTAAATAATGACACGCATGTCATGATTATTATGTCTGTACATGCCATATACCTTCGTCATATATTCACGTCCCGTAATGCCAACTATGGTACATGTGAAGCTAGTGAAACAACCGTGAACACATTTGGAGCGTGGCTTGTAGTGAAGAGTTACATGACATGCATGACATGAATTCCAGGTTACAGCCTATAACCTATGTTCACCATACAGTCATGTCATACCTAACAACTTTTGCAATATGTCATGTGAACGAAATCACCAGAAGACAATCAACACCATAATATGAATTTTATGACTTTCATGACGTACATGTCATGATTTTTATGTTATGACTAGTCATTTGTGCTCGCCTTACAGTGGTGTTTTCCCATACATATTTCGATATTGATCCGTTTACTGAAATGGCCAGCAAAGCTGAAAATCAAAGTCGGCCACATAGATAGACAGATACGGCCAAAGTCACCAAAGTTTGCCAAGAAATGCGAAGCATCTAAAACGTGCTTGATTCCTCTTTTTAAGATTCTGTGGGACACGATAGTGAAAGGTGTCCTCGCACAGGTAGTTGAGCATTCATTGTTTCGACACAAAGACGAAGAAATGATTTATGTAATAGAATCTGCAATTTAACAAAGGCTGCAACCAGCTCCCAATTTGCGGTGCGAACGTCAACCAGAAAGCGCGCACGAAGTGAGCATACGCAGGACGAGTGTAAACAAACAAATCTCACAATTTTTAATTCATGCATGAGCAGCGTGCTCATTTTGTAAGCTTGGCCGTGGCAGTGAACTAACTGACGTTCTTGCTCTTTTTAAGTACTGTAACTTCAAAGCCAATTTGTAGAGGAAGCAAAAGAGTTAAAAAGTACCAGGATCTCGACGTAAGTGCACGCGTGAGTGAACCACCTCCCTAGAGAACATCTACACGCAATTTGACAACACCATGTCGAGGCGCACGCACACAGCGACGCGCGAGTTGGCGCTGCCCGACGGCCTGCAGAGCGTGTGCGCTGATCACGAGCTCTTTGTGCCACCTCGTGAATGATTGTTAAAATGTACTGTAGTTTACGAGCTTCGAGGACCACCAGTGATACATAGTGTATATAAATTTCTCACCGTTTGCTGGTTGCAGAAGGGTCGCTTTTTAGTGTGAAGGTCAGAATCGTGCGCTGACGAGTGCGAGCTGGCTGGTTAGACGCCAGACTGCGAAACTTTTTAATGCGAAGCATTACTTAGCGAACTTCGGCAAGTTTAATTGCACCCATCTATCCATCCATCTAGCCGCCTATGATATTTATCTCTCCTAGCTGTTCGGATAATGGTATCTATACCAAATATCGTATCGCACAGTGTCACTGTATCAAGAGCATAACTGACCAGTCAAACCATCTAAGTCATGAAATGTACGTCATTACGTCATGATTACAATGTCATGGTCTTGCTGCTCTTGCGGTGGTTTCGTTCACATGACGTGCCGCAAACCTAGTATGGTGTAATCTGACTGCATGGCAAACATAGGTGACCGGCCGTCACATGGAAATCACGACAAACATGTCATGTAAGAACATCACTACATGCCACGCTCATAAAGCGCTCGTGTTCTTTTCGCTAGCTTAACATAGACCAACTTTTGTTTAACGTGACGTAAATAGATGATGAATGTATATAACTTGGATCGAAAACGATAATCATGGCATGCGTGTCATGTAAGATTTATAACTGCATGCTATACTCCTGATGTGCTCGCGGTCGTTTTGGCTCGCTTAGCTATTCCAAATTTGTTATTACATCATGTGAATTGATGACAAAGGTATAACACTGGTGCCAACATATCAATCATGATATGCATGTCATGTAGGAACATGGCTACAGGCCATGCTGATTATGCGGCTGTAGTCGTATTGCTGGCTTCACATAAACAAAATTTGGTATTACCAGACGTGAATGTATGAAAGTATATGACTGGTGCAAACATAATAATCATATACGTGTCATGTGTGGCACAATATACGTCAACCTCGTAATGTTGTGCTGATTTTACTAGGACAACTGAACCTTCCTCATTCGTGCTTTGCATATCATCAATTCCCACTGTATGTGGGATCTACCAATATTTTCTTCTTGTTTTTTGCTTTGCAATCTGCTATTTATTTACAACGTCATAATTCTGACAGAAATACCTCATGCTGCCGTGGTGGAAGCGGCACTTTTTTTTTTGAAAAAATATTTGTGAGCAAACTTTCAGTTTAATGCTTGAAAAAGAATTTACATTTATACAGCAGGTGCTTCTATATTATGGTCTCACCTAGTCAATAGACGAGGCGTAATCGATGTGATGTGTACCAGAGTTCTATATTTATGTGTAATGTTGCACGAACCGTTTTAGTTCAGATTATGTGCCAGTGAGCGTCACTCACTTATCCGCCCGTTTCTATTGTTATGGGTTTTTAAAGAGAAGTATGAATTGTCTCGAGTTCAAGCTTCGTCGTCCTAGCAACGCAGCTGTACGAAAGCAAATTTTGAGCCTTAAAGTAAACAGGACTCCATGTCTTTAAATGCTTTTAGTGACAGCGATGATGCTAAAAACTTAACGGCGCGGTGCGTGAGTATTCCACAGTTGATATTTCTATCGCGCTCTTTGCTTCATGGCAAAAAAAAACTACACTAAGGTCGTCCTTGAATCTCTAACAACACAGATGACTACTACCTTAAAATATTCTGCCAAGTTACAAACGTTTGACAAGAATGGCTGCTTTCGCGTGTCCTTCAACCACAATAGTACAAAGCACTACTGACCGGAAATAGCTCCTTGCTTGTTTCATCATGACCACACAGCTTGAAAGGCACTGGCCTTCCGGAAATGTTGAGCCTGAAATGAGTCCGCTCAGTTATTGTAACAATTTTCTCCCATGGTGCCTGTATGCAAAGAGCATGTTCTTAGCAAGAGCTATTGATAAATGCTGATAAATGCTGATAAAAGATATTGATAAATATACAAGCACAAACAATATTTGCAGGAAGTGCACTACAAGAGTGTAAAAAAGCAACCAACAGTGTTTATAGGTTACTGTTTGCGGTGATCATAGCTTCTGGATAGCTATGAGTGTACCGACTCAAAAAGGCACTTATAGATTCAGTAGATGCAACCAACTTGCAAAACAAGAGCACCGTCATTCAGCATTGCTTCAAAGCAACCAAAGATGTCTTGGCTCTTTTCACTAGCTTAACATAGACCCACTTTTGTTTAACGTGACGTAAATAGATGATGAATGCAACCAAAGATGTCTTGGCTGCTTTGAGTGGCCCAAACCATCAGAACATCATCTCGTACACGCACTTCTTGCGCCAATGTTTGATGCATAGTGTTCACGTGCCATTTTCTTTCATTCTTTCCTAGTTAGAGCGAAAGCTGCAAGATATGTTGCTCTGAAGAACCAAATACAATCGGTCTAGCCCATAAAGATGCCCGTTCTACCAACAGCGCCAACATGCACAGTAAGCATGAAGGAATACAACAGAAAATCGTGTTGAGTGCTTTCTCTGTTGTTTATTCGTGCTTTTACAATATGTGTCACAACATTTGTGATGTTTTATGTGACGTACCTCTGTTTAAAACTGGACGATTGGTGAGGGCCGATAAACAAGAGAGCGCCAAAATTTTGTATAGTAAAATAGTCTTTCCGGCTTGGTGCACGAACACATGCAAAAACTGAACAAACGCTGACAAACAATTATAAATAGCATTCAAGCTTCCATAAACTAGAGGAAGCACTGTTACAGCCGAGTCCAGCCATTTAGTCTGGCTTCAGGAACTCATCCACTTTAAATTTGGAAGTTTTACCTACAAGAGAAGAGACACTTGAACACTGATTCTAGTGCCTACACGAACCATGTTGCGGTACAACCAGCTTAAGCAGTATGTGTAGTCTTCTTTCTTGGGACAATATGTCGTTATCAATACAAGTTACTGCGATTAAACATCATATTAGCAAGCTTCTTGAATATTATACAGGAGTTTGCATATATCTGCGAATTTGTATAAACATTGCAACCTGAGTTAAAGACTTCACGTTCAGTGCCAATAAAGAAGCTCTCCGTCCAGGTTTAAGCTTGGTCACCAAAACGGCTTTGCTGCACTGTAATTGTCAGTCTATTTTAATATGATCACAGGACCATGAGTGTTGGAAGTGTACTTGTCACCGTGAGCCAAAGCTCATCTTGTAGATCGGTAAACTTTGTATCCCATCTTGAAATCCTCTGGCTTAAATATCATGCCTCACCTCATTAGATTTTATTGAAAGGTTGCTATAGGCTCCCACAAAAGTGCTCCTGACTACTGTTTCAAGCTGAACAACATACCTAAGGAGATACTGACCAAACGCCCTAATATGCATGCGACTGTGTTTGGAGACTTCGATATTTCTAGTATCAATAGTGCCGAGAATTTTATAGTGCCTAGAATTCTAGTCAATATATAGATTTGTATGGTCAAACGCGCGCTTTTCAGTGGCTACATCAAAGGAATCGAACGAGTCTTTTTGGGGTATGCCTAAATTTTAACTTATTTATATGGCTCACAGAACTAACTCGTGTCACCGGAAACTGCCAAAATATTCTAGACTGTCTTTACAACCTACCTTGAAGGCGTCTCAATCATCACGTATCTTCCCGAAATCAACAACCGAAAATTCATTAAAGACGACTTTGTGGTAAAACCGTTTACCCATGAATTCTGGCAGTTTTATTCTACTTTTGAAAGCACTTTCCTTCCCAAACCATCGTCGAAAACTGGTGCTTACTGAAGTTAAATAAAACAACAATTTGGTACACAAATACATTTTCCTAAATACCCTCGCTTCTAAATCAGCCAAACCCTGGTTCAATAAAGCACTGAAGCTATTAGAAACGAAAAGTCTTAGACGTGCAGCCCAATCTAGTAACACAGACCTGATGACAGGAATGGGTACAAAGACGCTGAAAGTGCTTATCTGAAAGCCATCCGCCATGCTAAACGCTTCTTCCACTCTGATTTACTAAACATGCTGTATTACGCTTCAACTTATTACGCCTCATGGGACGCGCTCTGTTACCTTATAAAACGAGTCAGGTGATACCCTAACGTTCGCTGAATGCGCACACGTCTGCAACACAGCCTAAACTAATTTTCTGTTCTCCATGACACTTTTCAACGTACCATGCCACAAATTGCATTTGTTATGCGATATCCGATCCTTAATAGGCATTATAAAACTCACCTTTAGCTACTGTGGAAGAGATTACATCTATATTGCTTAAAACACTAAAGACATCTGTGCAGCATCTCTGTGTTTATTGTTTTCGCATTCACTTTCAACAGGCATGCTACCTCTTTACTAGAAACATGGAAAAATTGTTCCAGTATAAAAGACTGCGAAAATGGTCCCCAATAAATTATAGCCCAATCTTGTTAACCAGTGTGTCATGTAAAATGCTTGAAGCTATCTACACACATGTCATGAACTTTCATTCTAACCAGCTTTTTTTTCAACTATTGCAGCATGGCTTCAAGAAAGAATTTTCTTGCAAAAATCAGCTAGCCATGTTTGTTTACGACCTGCATGTCAATCTAAATTCTTATTGCGATGCCATTTTTTAGATTACTTCAACGCCTTTGACAAGATTTCTCGTGATAGTCTACTACTAAAAATTCATGCGTTACATTTAAATTTTGATGTCTTAGCATAGATTTTGAAATACCTAAGTACTCGCTGAGGATAAGTCTTTGTTAATAATCATATATCTATGGGTACCCTTCTCACTCCGAGAGTTCCTCAAGGGTCTGTAGTTGGTCCAATGTTCCGAGTTTACACTATGACCTACTTTTGCATTTATCTTCTAATGTCCGTAAGTTTGCAGACGATTGCGTAATTTGTTGTACCACATATAACGTTTCCAGAACATCTCTTCAAATTGACATTTGAAGTGCTCAACAACAGAGTAACCAAAGGCTAAAAGAACTAAGCCTGACAAATGCAAGACAATTTCCACCGCCGTAAAGTGCACCTATTTTTTTTGGTACCGAATCGCTTACGCTAGGTTTGAACTAGATCCTTCCTACAAATATATTAGAGTAAACGTTTGTAGTGCTAACCTGGCCGTCAGACATTACGAAGATCATTTCGTTGACCAATAGAACTGGTGTTTTTATAACCCAATTGCGCCATGCCCCTTAAGATGTAAAAGTAGTCGCTTATCAGTCTCTTATCAAGCCGATATTAGCATATGCGTCCCCTTTGGGACCCGTCATCAATATCTCGTCAATCAAATTGAGTCTCTTGAAATTCAGCTACAAGGCTTATTTACTCTAAGTACTCGTGTAACGTCAGCATATCGGCACTAAAAACAGAATCACGTTTATCCTTACTTGCATCTCGTCGCCGCACTCTTAGTATGTCTTCTTCACAAAACTTTTACAGCTCCTTCGGTAAGCCTCCATACATTCTCCCCTCACACGCATCTCAGTTAGTACCGATCACCTGCAACAAACTGCTCGCCCACGTTCCCGCATCGGCACCTTTCCGCGTCATTCTTTTTTCGTACAGCAACATATTGGCAAGGTCTTTCTTATGACATAACCGCCATAAGCGGTCCTTCAACTTTTTCGACTACTTTAACAGATCACAAAGCATTTTAAAACAGGGCTTTGATTTTTTATATATTTATCCACCTTTATGTACCACACCTTCATTGGGGTCTCAAAAAATAAAATTGAAGGTAAATGAATTGAAGCAGTAGCTTAAATTGCAATTCTGTCTGAAAGGTGGACATAACAAACATTCACCGCTCTGCTGCGCCACCCAAAATTCACCTGAAATATGTTTGCGAGAAACTACGCAATGAAAGTCGTTATCGAAAATAAATCAGTATTTCATACCTTGAACGCTGGCACATCACGTCCACTGGTGTGCTGTGCAGTCGGCGGTCATGCCTATGCTGAAGAGGTTTGGATGGCGTTCTGCAAGGGAAGAAATATGATTCTGGTTAATAAACATATTCTCCACGCTCGGTAAATACCGAGCGCTGCAGTTTTCCACAATTCTGACGCTGCAGAGAAGTGTGGTTACCGGCAACTGTGTTCGCCCAAGAGTATTAGTACCCATCCGGACAACATCTCCACATAGCGATGCATAATTACACCAGGCTGATACCAATTGACTGCATCCTGTTCCTGTGAATTTGGTCACCAACTAGCTTGCTAAGTAATGGATTCTTTTTACATTGGCACATTAACTGTGCACATTCTCCGGCTTAACTTATTGGAATACAACAAAGAGGATAAGAGCTTACTGTTGAATTGCTTTTTATTCTTCCTGTCTGATGTTATATCTGCTTTTTCGTCACTCTTTACTTGGTTAGTTTCCGAATTTAGTGCTGTGTTTCTACATTTGTTGTTTTTATGGCAACAGTGAGGTGATCATGATGACTCTGAGTACAAAATAAGTACTTCTAGCACAATGATGCATTTCATTGACGAACATGCTTATGGTTCATTCTTCCAATGATTGCATATTTACATATTCTATGCAGGAACTTCGCAGAACGTTCCGATACGCAAAACATTTCAGGCCTGCTACAAATGCAACCAACCGAAAATTTTGCCAAAGAATGCGTATGGATAATTGGTTTCTAAACTGCAATGCGTTGACTCTCGTTTAAGTTTCAAGACATAAAAGTCGCCGGAAACGTCAGTAGGATCCAAGGCAACATCCGTCAAATTATACACTCAATGCTCTACCACTTGGGCTATAACAAAATTTCCTATCCCGAACAGTATATCTGATGGGGGGTGGGGGCCTAGATGAATGAAAGGGTGGTGAAACGAAAATAAAAGTTTCAGTAGCAAGTTTTCTTCGGTTAATAAAGATTCGCCATAATAATAATTGGCACAATATTCATTGTGTAATTACTGACGCCCGTTAGAAATCGCAGTTTTCTGGGGCTCTCTGTGACCATGCGCGAGCATAGGCTGCTGTGGGCCCTGATATATCACGTCAGTGAATCGTCAAAGCAAGAGAAGTCACAAAAACAGTGTCAGCATTATTTCGCTCCAAAGGAATACTTTAAGGAAACCATGGAAAAAATATAACGAAATGTTTTTTTGGTTTGAGTTGTATTTTGTGCAAATACAATGATTAATCTGCCGAGCGAGCATTCAACTTCCTTAACGCAGCACCGGTCTGGCGACCGCAGCCAATGGCAGCGTTGAAGTGTGTGAAGGGGTGCCACTGGTGGTTGCTCATCCCAAGTTTGTTGCTCGGTGCTCTGATAGCCCAGATAGCCCAGGAACCCTGGAATTTGTGAATATCGTTGTTGCCGGCGACATAGATAAAAATGAATAAACTGTTTCTGACGTGAAAAGACTCAAAATTGAATGAAGTGATGCTTGAAGTGTGCTCTAATTGCAAAAAAAAAACGTTTGTTTCTGAACCACTAAGAAGATATCGAGCTGTGTTTCAAGGCAATTTCACTGTTAAACAGTGGTACCGGCCATTTCGGTGAAACGGCCAGCTTTGTTCCCACCTTCGATCTTTGCATTGAGGCCATCAAGAAAACCAGTTGCACGGGTAAAGCATCATATAAGTGTACAAGTTTTTATTGAGGTGTCAAAAATTAGGGGACCCTAAAGCTTGCCTTTGAGGAGTTGAATGCAATAGCAACATGCTGTTTCTAGTGCGTTCTTCAAACACTTAGTGTATGAAATCTTTTCAAAATTGCTATACTACGTGCCTTCAGGGAATAGGCGCAGTAGCGTGTGTGCCTTTTGTACTGGGGGTACCACCTTTCAACAACAAAGCCATTATACTACTTAACAAATATTGTGACGCCCATTGGCATGGAGGCTTGTAACACGCTATTACTGCAATATTTCATGTTGAATTGAAGCATGTATACAGGATGCGTGTGTTGGTTAAGCATGACAGCTACCTTCACTGAATTCAAAGCATAGGAAGTTCGTTTCACCGATTTTATAAACAGAGACGTGGCCGTTGGTCATGAAAGTCTTTTAGCTACACAGTCATTCGTATAAAGTGGCATCCCGAAGACACCATTGGTTCAGATGCCAGTACAACATGCGATTTTTCAATAAACCATGCATGCCGAATAACAACAGCATGTCAATTGGCCTATCATTGCATTTGGGTGGTACAAGGTAGTGGACACTAAGAATTTCAATCCAGTCGTTTTTTCAAACCCTGTGCAAGGACGTCTTAGAAAAGGATCGCGTAATTACAAATAATAAAGCAATGTTCTATTGTTTTGTGTAACTTCCCAAAGGCGGTAGTCAATTGAGGATATAAAATTTAGCCGGACTGGTATACTGAGTTCATGTAGTGTGCTGCTCGAATAGCCCTTTTGGCGTAGTGTTTTATGGGTTTTGCTTTGTAACGTGAATTGTACATTTGTCGAATGTATTTGCCGAATGTCACATTATGTATGCTGAAAGCTACGTATATACGTAAGTCGCATTTGTATTGAACACCAAGTAAGAAATAAGAAAAAAAGAAAGCGTAGCCGTGTGGTAGAACATTCACTTGCAGCGCAAAGGACCCAAGTTTATCACCGCTGGGGCCAAAATAACTAAGGTTCAGTCCCACTCTGCCCCAGAAAATGTCATCATATGTTATTTTTTTGCATCGTTCTCATTTTTTCGGTTAGCATAAGGAGATTTTTTGCTCACAACCAACGCCTTCGATAACGACACCGACGTCGATGAGAACACGGACATTTCTGCGAAACGAGCACTTTAACTCTATGGCGTTAAAATGAAGCGCTCGACTATAAACTCACGTTGGAAAGCAAGCGGCGCCACAGAGAACGCCAGCCTTGCTATGCCTACGCTCGGAGTTGAGAATAAATGTGGGCTGTGGCGATTTTGACGCTCGCGAAGGCATGACTTTGTTGGCAATGTTATTAGACAATGAAGCATGACTGTGCGAGGCTGTTTATTTTGTGTTCGATAAAGAGCATACGATATCTTCCGCGTGTGCAATCTTAGCTGCCGTACGTGGGCGGAGCCTGAGCGCTGATGGCGTGTTCCCCATTTGACTTAAATCGTCGTACGCCGCATGCAGCGTCCAATGCCAGATCGTATGCCGAATCACACCATGTATTCAGCGCTTAGTCCTCGCTACGTACACTTCTGCGTCGTCAAACTATACCGCAACCACAACTTATCACAGTGCAACCAACGTTCGATCTCACAAGCTGCCCAGCGAGCCACGGGGAAAAGCAGTGCTTCAAGCTATCAACCGCGATGGTCCCCGATGGTATGGGCACACAGAGTGGAGGCTTATGGTCGGGGCTATCGCAAGCGGAGGTTCTGCCACCCAGTCTCGAGACGAGTGCTTCCAGGTCGCAGGCTTCTGCTTCATGATCGCCGCTGCGTGTGCCTTGCTCTGACGATGGCCAATCTCGAACTCGCTTAGTTTCATCGGCATACGGCTCAAATCCCAAAAGCCGACTCCGCTCTAATAAACGACGTGAAATTTCGTAAAGGTCGGGTGGTGGCGGCGGTACCAAACAGTATGATGCTACGAATCACGGTCAAATAAGGCTCGACGACAGACTGCATTGGCTGTCTTAAAGTGACGTCACCTGCACAGTTGGCGGAAACATGAGCTGGGAAACCAAAATTGCGTTTTTTAGATGTTAGTGAGCACAGGCGATCAAACGAGTCGAGGTATAGTATTGAACGAACTACCATAATTCTGAAGATACACGTAGCTTAACATTTTTGGGGAACGTTTTATGACCCCTTCAATACCACAAGACACAAAAGTTGTGGTCTATTTTCGATAGAAGAATTGGTTGACAATACTTAACTTTTAAAAATTGGGCTAAAATATTCACCGTTTTTTCTCATGAACTACTTTTGGCTGTCAATAACTACCACTCCCACACAAAAAATTACACTCGTCCACAGGAGAGTTCTAAACAAACCTCGGAGGTGAGTAGTCGCCATCACTCAAGCCGTGTTCGAAGCTCCTCAAGTGGCCCCCGGAAACGTCTGAGTGCGTGCCGTGTCCCCGACTGAAGTGATCTTCGAAAGTTTCATCTATAAGGAGAAAAAATACTACTATTGCGGTATAATTCAATACGAAACAAGTGTACGACTGAAGCGCAGGTGATTGAAAGAACGCACGACAGAGCTCACAGGGCAACAGCGCTTGTCCTGCGTTCTCTTGCGTGTAATTTTTCGTGAGCAACCCTAGAAGGAATGAATATCCAAAGCGAAGCAAAACACAAAACCAACTATAGTATATTGTACTCATACATTACACCCCTAGGTGTAAATATTAGGGACTCTTGATTTTCACATCAAACATAAGTTTGAATGACGATAAAATAGTTCATTATACCAATTTATTATACCATGACCGCCACTGCTAGCGCGAGGTGACCAAACACCGAAAACAGTTCAAAAGAAACTGCACTTTGAAACTGCAGATTCAAGTCCTCGCTCCATAAAAAAATATCATACCTGGCGTTCATTTTCACAGACAAGCTTAATAAAAAGTTTATGACTGTCCCGCCCCGACTCAGGCGTCACCTTTGTGGATACCCTGGCTGCCTAAACTCCTCAAGACCGTTTAATAAAGTTATTGACTGAATAATGACTGTAAGGCTGCTGCCCGTTACCCCTAAGAAGACAACAACGTGCATCTCAGCTGTTTAACTATTTACTTTTGAGCTGTCTAGAGAGCAACACTCTTTATGACAGTTGACTGATATGTGGGGTTTAGCGTCCCAAATCTCCCCTGTAATTATGAGAGATGCCATAGTGAAGGACTCCTAAAACTTCGACCACCTGGGTCTCCTTGCTCTCTTTGTGAGATTTTAAGACATGGATATTTAGAAATTAAAAGAGTTGAACCTCATCTTTGATGTCCAAAATTTATGGGCGATATCAAAACAAACTCGCCAGGCATGCACAAAACATCACCCACTCTTGATTTACGCGGCAGCTGTATATGACAAATGAGTGGAGAATGTTTTATGAATGTGCGTCAAAGCCGTATCTTTTACCGAAAAGCTTGAATGAGGCGCATAGCTCTTCGTAGCTGTGCCAACTCAATAGCCTCTACTATGGTAAGGCGCATAATTGCGGTGAGTAAGCCCGACCCCTATTTAGCCACAGAATCAGTAAGAAAGGTGGCACACACACATATGAGCCATGCTTTTGGGGATACAGATGTTCGGGACAAAACGGTCTCCTCTCATCCTTCAGTACCTGCCGGGCGGACTGTGGTGGTCGTGCGCGGACCGACCAACGGCAACAGCCAAGTGCCAACCTGGAGGAGTTCCAGAGCAAGGCCACGGGGTCGACGTATTTTACCTTCTGACCTGTTGTCTGACTGCTGTGACTGCGAGGAGGACTCTGCGTTCTGCTGAGATACCTTCTCATTTTGTCCCCAAATGAACTTGGAAACAAGGTAGCTGCATCTGCCACCTTTACCCTGCTTCAGACAAGAAGCGGTACTGTCGAAGACAATGACTCTAATTGTCCTGAATGTGGTAGATTGTTTGGATTCAAAATTGACCTGAAGCAACATATATGACAAGCCCACACTGAGGCATAGAATGCTGACATTGATATCAAGCGGTCGAAGCCACATTGAACCAAAGAAGAAGAATACCTCATGGCAATATATGAGGTGCAGCTGCTCAAGGATAAGGTGTACAACACCGACCAAATGATGGCCAAGAAGTGTCCTTGCAGAACCTTTGATGGTATAAAATCACATAGAAGGATGGACAGAAACCATGCCCTTGTCAAAGAATTACTGAAAAAAAGTGATGACACAAAAAAAACATGAAGCTGAACAGGAGGAAGGTGGGCCATTGTCTGAGGACAGTTGGGCACACTTGGAGGTTGTCGAGTCCATTGATCTCAGAGGAGCAATAGCGGAGGAACTCCTTACACTGGTGACAAAGCCACCACCCCGGACTTTCCAAGCTCAGAGACTGTGAGAAATCACCAAGACTTTTCTGGATGGAGAACGCGTAGAGGCTGCTCTTGACTCCCACCTCGTTGTTTTCACTGAAGTGAGAAGGGCCCCGAGGAGGCCGAGTGCTCCACATCTCGAGAGTTGTCGGAAACGGAAGAGACGAGAATATTCAATGTGCCAGGACTTATTCAAACAATATAGGTCTCACTGCATCAGAATTATCCTGGACAAAACGGGAATGTAACTATTTGAGGACCCGATCGCATTCTTTGATGAATGTCGTGAGGTACTTCAAACACTCCCTGGAGATGGCCTGTTAACAGCGAACAGGAGTGTTTGGAGGACTATTGATCCCAGATTCTTTATATCGGCGCAAGACATAATATCGGCCATGTCGCTGCAAAGCCCGGCCTCGGGACAGGATAGTTTTCTGCTAAGCACTTGCACTCGTCCCCAATGATCCTCCTTAGGGCTCTCTGTAACCTTCTGGCCATGCAAAAGTGTCTGTAATAATTGCTTTGTAACGCCCGTAGTGTCGTCATTCCAAAAGTGCCAGGAGCTTCGACAGCTGCACTGCACAGACCCTTCGCGGTACTCCATGTTCTAGCACCGCTACTTCACAAAATCTTTGTGTGACGTCTAATGGCCAGTGTCAAGCTCGACTACCATCAGAGGTCTTTTATTCCGGTTGATGGTTGTGCCAAGAACCTTCTTTTTCGGCAGACTGTGATGGACTAGGCCAGACACAAACTGAGCCCCGTGGCGATGGCATGAGTGAATGTAGTAAAAGCGTTCGATCGAGTAGCCCACCTGGAGATTATTTACAGTCTAAGAAGAAGAGATATTGCTGAAAATTTTTGCTCATACTTCACAGATGTTTACTCAAGAGTGACCACAGTGCTTACCTACGGAGCCCACACCATGGTGACGCACTCATCTAGAGGTGTGCGGTAGGGGGACTCCCTTAAACCCCTCTTATATAACCTAGTCTTGGATGATTTCTTCGGGAATCAGCCTGCCCACATTACCTTTGAGAGTGAAAGGCTGTCTGTGACCACGATGGCTTTTGCGGACGACATTATCCTGACAGCTAGCACCAGAGCTGGGCTGGAAAGTCAACTGAGCACATTGAATAACTACTTGAAGAAACGCTGTCTTGAAGCAAATGCGGAAAAGTCCAAAATTCTCACAATATTGCCTAGTGGACGAGACAAGAGGGCTTAAGTTGAGACGCAGCACGCATATACAACTGGTAACAACCCTATTTCAGTCACCTCCCACACTTCGATATGCAAACAACTAGGGATTCGCTTTGACGGTACTATGGGAAGTAACAATACAGTGCGAGGAGACTTGAACTGATGTTGTTATGGCTAATCAAGGTACCTTTGAAGCCGCAACAAACAATAGTAGCCTTGCGGCACTACTTTGCACAGAAGCTAATTCATCGATTGGTCTTGCGACCAGTTTTGTCAAAGTTGTTAAAAACGCTTGGCATGATAATCAGGGGGACAGTACGGAAATGGTTGAACCTTCCACTAGATGTCACTATCGGCTTCTTCTACGCCCCTGTCCCGTAAGATAAACTTTATGTTATGTGCCTGAGGACAGTCATCCCGGCCATGAGGTTGCGGCGTCTGAATTTGCCGATACTCAGCGATCACTACTAGTCCTCGGTGGCAGCAAGTAAATACTTTGTAAGACGAGCAGTCAGAAAGGCAGGGGGCTTAGCTTTGTTCAATGGGGGCGTCATCAATAGCTCTGCAGCCGCACACAAGTACTGGACAACAGTCCTACACCGGAGTTTTGACGGCAGACCAACTAACTCGCTGTTTGAGGGCTAAGAGATTGACGGCATGGAATGGGGAGGCAACAACCTTCCTTAAAGGAAGAGACTACGTTGACCTGATCAGGTTCCATAGCACCGCCATCCCTAACCTAACTCTACTGAAACATGGACAACATGTCTCAAATAAATGCCGGCCTGCATGTGATAGTGGAGACAAATTCTAAGGACATGTTTTGCAACAGTGCCCTAGAACCCACCACCAAAGGATAAAAAGACATGACTGCACGTTAAGATACTTGGCCAAGAGCCTAAGAGAAAAGGAGTGGCACGTGAGACAAGAGCCGCACTATGGGACTTCTCAGGAAACGAAACTCCCAGTTGTACTATCCCGGGAAGGTCAGTGCGTAGTCTTTGATGTCCAGGGGTGGGAACAAGGGTGAATTTGTTCGATGAGGAAGTACATGAGGAAGTAAGATGAGGAAGTACATTATTTCAGACACGCTAATGCATATAACATCAGCTACGGGGGCATCAACCTACCCAATAGTATCGTCCATCACCATGAGCCACAGAGGAACATAGGAAACAGAATCGGCGAACTTTAGGATGCACTTAGAATTGGGTGAGGTTGAAATGAAAATTGCGAGAATGCGACAATTAGATGTCTTCAGCGAGGCCTGCGGGCATTCAGGGTGCATCAGCGGTCGGCGTTGGTGCACAATCGGCAATACCTGTTTGGGCTCCGGTAGCCTATTTCCCAAGCCGCGAATGCGGTGATTGGCAGCTAAAGTCTAGCTGCCAAACGGGTCTCTCTGCCCATATTCAGAGTGATAAGTTTTCGCCTTGTTTAGAAAACATAATCTGACTTACGCTCATGTGTTGATTTGTTCTAGCGTGTGGCATTTATTGCTCATCTTGCATTCAATCTGTGGCCAGGAAAACTGCAACATCAGTCATTTTTTTGAAGCGGGCAATTCGATTTTGAACACCACTTCACTTTTTGAAAAATGCTAAGTAGTATTGCACGCCTATGTAAACTATAAAAAGTTGTTTGACGTAAACAAAGATGCCCGGTTGTAATTTTTTGTGCTGCAATAAGGAAAAAAGTTGCCAATGGCGAAGTATTTCTGCGCAATGGTTAGTTTATAATTGTTGACGCCCGTTTTATGTCGCAGATCTCGGGCTCCTAATTTACCATACGGCCCTATATGCTATCCTGGGCCCTAACATGCGAAGCCAGTGAAACTTCAAGGTAAAAAAAAAACGGAGTGTCAGCTTTCTTTTGCTTTTAAGTGATAGATTCATTACACTCTGAAGAAAAAAATACAAAAGTAACACTGAAACTATGGCACTCTGACCTCTGTATAATGAAGTACATGAACGGATTTGCACGGTTCTGCCTGTATACCTGGTCCTCGTAACGTGTTGATTCCGCTCACCCCTCGTGTTTGTAGTACTGCGTGTTTTAGTGTATAGTGCCTTTTAAATGGCTTAGTATTTTCTGTGCCTACAGTGTGCTTCGTCCGACAGTGCCGTGCAACTTAGCAAAGTAGAAACAACAATCGGGACGGCTTCAAGGTGCCGCAATAGACACTAATGCTACAAACCCCAATAAACTATATTATAAGAAACGTCACGGCTTCGTCCTGTTTTGTAGGCGATGGAGACTCAATTGGCCGACGTAAAATGAAGTCAGCCTTGGAGTTGCGGGGACTGTGAACGGGCAATGAAAACTGTTTTTGCAGTTAAATGAACCGGACGATTAAACAAGTGGAGGTATGGTATAAATTAGGTGTGCAGAATTCTGAATGCACCCATCGATCAAAATTTTTGGAAAACGTTGCACGACCCCTTTAAACAAGCACCGCACACAGCACGCAATCAATGAGCTGGGCAGTTGAGTATTATAGAACGCTTGCCAAATTTCGAGGCCAGATTCAGTAAGCTTTAATAGAAATTTTTTTTACTTCCTTGTAACACATAGTTGCGTTCCTACGTAACAGATGCAGTGCATGCTGCGTGCAGCATGCTGTCTGTTTAGATATCACCTTAGAATTAAGACAAAGAGTATGTCGATTAACGTGGCACTTTTATTGTGTCTGAAAAAAGGTTATGCTATCAATTGCATGGCCAGCAACGTTTTAATGTGAACGTGCGCCCTGAAGATCTTAGCGAACATGTTGGGGTTCGTTAGTGGAACAATTTTTACTTGAAAGTCTTGTCTAGAAAAAAAAACCACCCTGCAGGTTCTAACTGCGTCCGCGCATATAGGTGTGCGCATGGGAGAGGGGTGCAAAATCTACCTCACATTCACTAGGGAGGGAGCACTGCACTATGCCTTGTATCCCCCCACCTACGAAAAGGGAATACTGGGCTAGCTTGTCGTAACACGTACATAATTGTTTACTGGTGAGACATAGCATAACCCAGCATACCTTAACAAGTTAGAGAAACTTCACCTAACCATCGTGTGAAAACGCAAAGAAAATTTAGGAAAGTCCTTCTGATGCGCCAGTATTAAAGTTCTGGTGCAAACTTCATAAAGAAAACTGGCTTTCGTGCGCTGCCCTTAACAATGCTTGGATGATTGAATTGGGAAAAGACTTCTGCAAGTATAATTTTGTGTCGCATAAAAACTTGTCATTGGAATAAATTGTCAAGCTTCTGAGCACACTGACTGGCGATTGTTTCGGACTTTTTCAACCACATCTCCGAATGAGTATAAAAGTTCTTAAATGAGATAACGCGCGTTTGAAAGCCCAAGTGATCATGACTCCTGAGCTTCATTCCGGACCCCCCCCTCCCCGGATGCGTAGGATTCCACGTGCCGCTTTCGCAAATTGTGATGTCATTGTTAGCTACGTTAGCCACCACAAATCTAAATATTCGTAAAGAAACTGATCAAGTAAACTCATATAGAAATTGTGTTTTAGAAGAGCAGTAATGAATAAATGAAAAAAATCACAGAAAATTTTGAAATTTGGCAACAGTGTCCCCCATCAATTTTCTGGCCAAATGTATTGGCAATTCACTGACAAAATGGTGGTAACTTTCAGGTTTATAAAAATGATACGAGGCGCTTTGGCTGCAAAGTACCATATTCACAAACCATCAGAAAAAATGTGGGTAGCTTGGACGGGTGTCTCATGAACTGCATTAAGACGGCTGGATGGTACGGGTGGGTACATCCAGCGAAACGAGGCCCTGCTCCAGGCACTTTCAAGGAAAGGCTGCACCCAGAACCAGGTTAGTAGCAGCAGGTCTTTCACCCAGTGAACCTGAAAAACAACGATGACGTGAATCTAGTGCTGAAGTAATGAATTCGATATCTAGACGGCATACTCATGTAAAGTTATGTGAAGATCCTGGAAATTTAGTTCTTTAGCCTAAATGCAGTGACTTGTGCCCCATTTTGCCGTGTTTTACTTGGCGCGCAAGCACCAATAGCGGAACACCAATAGAATAAAGTATAATATATTTCAGTCACTAGAAATATATTTCCCGTTGACGTGAAATAATAAAGTTAAAATGACTAGCAAAGTACACAAACGATGGTCGTAAAGAAGAACCGGAAGTGCAAGGCTTTAATTGAGGCCATGACGCTTGCAGCAGAGACCGCGCTGTGAGTTTTGGAGATAATGATGGGACATTGTTTATTGCATGCGATGCCCCATAACAGCACCTTCGTGCCATCTTCCCTTGCGCTGTTACACTAGCCAGAAAACACTACGAGTGTGCAATCGTGTTGGTGTTCTACTGTTTCTCTCACAAACTTTTTTGCCTTGGAATGAACCGTAACTGAAACATTTGATTACCTCTGCACATACGCTTTAGATTTAGGTGTGATGTCTAGGCATCACTTGATTGAAAAACGTCGGAAGTAAAGCACATCAACTGTGGTTGTAGCGCCCCGTAGAGCGTTCTATTTCTATGGCTTCAGCCATGCAACCCTTTTGTCATGGCTGGTCGGATGCATCTTGATGTGGGCTCCGGTGGCTCAAGCTCATTGCCATGGGATCAATTTGCGAGACAGAACAAAAAAGATTTCGCCTCAGAACATAGTCGCTTGATGAACACTTTCCACGCCAATGCACATCACTCAGTCTGCCCCTGAAATAATTATACCGTGCACTTTCGAGGTCACGTCGTAAATTGAAAATGTTGAGTCTCCTGAAACAAGCAGTATTGCGTAAAACGCTGCCATACAAGCATGACGGTTGAGGTGCTCACCGCTCTCCTTCGTGCGACATAGAGCCATCGCCACAGGCTTAGTCTATAGATGGCCGACATGGCAAGAAGTTGGTCAGCTGTGACCCGCTTCTCAGGGTCAGGGTGCATCATCTGCTCCATCACAACGCGAAGCTGCGGTGAAATACCTGCAATGCCACCAGCACTCAGTATAGCAAAATCCACTAGCGCAGGTGTGTCATTGGTCTTGCTTGGAACATGTACATACCTTGCGTGAGCTCATAAGGTAGAGTTCCCGAACGTAGCACGTGCCAATTTTCACCTCGACTAGGCAGCTCTAGGTCACAGGCCAGCTCGAGCGCTGTGATGCCGAGACTGAAAAAGAAGTCCATGCGGTGCAAAAAGTCCAGTAGCTTCACCGGACAAGCTCTAACCAGTATGCACGTAAAAAATAAGAACGTGAAGAACTGCGGAATCATACCTCTCTGCGAACGTGAGCTTCCAGCGTAGAGTTATCGAACACCTGCTGATAGGGGGGAGGTGGGTAATTTTATAGAGTAGCACTAATTGCCTTGCGTTCAGTGTGCCAGACCATTACTGATTCCGAGACAACTTTCTGCAAGACAATTGCACTGGCTTCATCTCACATTGTATATACACCTTTAAGTGTCATTTTTGAGGTCGTCTTGTTATTTGAATAATCTGTAGAGTTTAACGTCCAAAAACCACCATATGATTATGAGAAACTCCGCAGCGGAAGGCTCCGGACATTTCGACCACCTGGGGATTTTTAACATGAAACCAAATGTAATCACGCGGGCCTGCAGCGTTTTCGCCTCCATTTAAACCGCAGCCACCGCTGCTGAAATTTCATCCCTCAACTTGTGGGTCAGCAGCCGAGTACCTTAGTTACTAGATTACCGCGGCGGGGCGTGGTCTACTCGGGAGAGTTTAAAACTGAATAGGTATCTCAGATGCATCCTTGTTTTATACATCAAAACGACAAACACGCGGCCGAAGACAGGGCCATTCACACGTGCCTTTTCATGTAGAATGCGGCTGTTATGCTTGTTTTGTACTTTCACTTGATAAACGCCAAGCTATGCGTTATTCTCCCTTGAAAATAACAATATGCCACCTGCCTTGAATTGTTGAAGAGTTCGTAAATCACTCCGAAGTTGAAAATGAGTAGTGGCGCTGCTGTGATGACCGAGAATACAGGGAATGTTAGCGCATTTACTCGTTTTGCTTTTTTCTTTGCTACGCTGCGTTCATCTTGTGGTCTGTCCACCTCTTCGAATAAATTGTGCACCCCCTAATCACTCTTCAACGCCAGTGTACATTCTTGATAATCTAATTGACAAGCGTGGCCTGTAGAGGTATTCGACCAATCACATTCCAGCTTCAGTAGTTGTGCTTGCGCCACGACATTTTTTCGAACAAGGAGTGGTACGCAATTCTATTGCAACGTACCCTTGTGACTTGCATGGTAGTGCTATGGTTAATTTCCAGTTCTGCTTCGTGCGCTGGATGCCCGAACCACCACTGCTTTCCTTAATATATTCAGCGGTGGTCACATTAGGCAAGTGAATCCGGAAGCATTTTTGTCATCCTGCCTTTGTTTATGTCTGCCTGTATTTAGACTTGTGCTTTAAAAGAATCTAAGATAGAATGAATATTTAGTGCGCTGTTAAAAGTGCGAGGTCTATGCAGGACGATATAATGCCTGACTCCAGCAGCGTGCAAACTAAGATTAAGTGGCAAAGATGAGTGGCTACTCCCACCATGCGTTCACAATCAACATGACCTTCTCATTATAAAGCTCATTGCTGCGTTAACAACGTTTGTGCAATAGCAGGTTCCCTTCGGAGCCACCTCGTGCTACAACGCAATTGGACCCTTCGCAGAATTTTCTTCAGCGTCCGGCCTCTTGGAATATGTACGCATGTCATGCCTGTATTCGCAACTTTGATACGTGAAGCTGGTATTCTAACGATTAAGAAATTGCATCCCTGCTCTATTATTATAGATATTAAAATCCTACCTGAATATGTCAGCTGCCTTTGTGAAGTGGCCAGCCATCAGCTCCGGTGCCAGGTAGCGTGGGTCACCATCCCGAGCTTCTGCAGAGTCATGCTGCAAAACGAAATTTATTAAAGCGTTCTTTTAAGGCCTACATTTATGCTGTACCACGATGAAATGGACATTCGACAATTTTGATTGTTAAAAATGAAACACCTGGTAAAATCCCAACTGTAATGTCGAACTGCACAAACATTTATTTACATCTTACAACCAGTGAGCTGTGATCAAAAGTCAATAAAATCCTAAGCCGTCTCATTCACTTTGTGACAAGAGAGCGTGATCCCTCTGTGGCTAGTTTCCTAGGTAACGTGTTCTAGCAGCCCCACACTCTAAGGACTAAGAGTGCTGGGCACTTTTGTTTTTCAGAGAATACCTTCTTGGCCTATTTTTTCACTCTCTTTTTCATAGTTAATCACCTCTTCTTGAGCCAGAGTACAGATATTTCCTCAGAATGGGTCAAAGCACTCTGCCTCGACACAGTAACGTAACACTGCCCGCAGCAGAGTAGCATGACCTCACCGAGAAAAGTAGTACACCACACGACAAAAGTGGAACTGGGGCCAAAAAAAAAGAGCTTTCTAACTGTTTTTAACACATTTACTGTTGAGAATCGTAAGAATGGCTGAATACAAGAACTCGGACAGAAAAGAAAAAAAAGGTTAAAGTCGACCTCAAGACGCACTGCATATTGCATGCCCGACATGGTTACTACCTTACCACACTGAAAAACGATAAATCTATGTAGATTTCTTGATATCGTTCGTGTTGTTTGTGATCTGGCTGCTTTTTCTTGTAGAGTAGAGCCGATTTCAGTGTCTCTGTGCTGAAAACTAGCCGTACGTACTTTAACTGACGCGTTTAGTGTGTTCTGTGCTTCGTGAGAACAGAAGGCTCATCCGACCTATTTTACTGTAATAAAAAAAGATTAGCTAAACCAATTATAAGAACGGAATGTGCACCGCCTCGCTAAGCGGTAAGTCATTTCTGCGTACAAAAAGTCGCGCTTCTGAAGTGCACACTGTACCATTAGGTTTTTTTTAACCCACTTGGACAAACTTTCCGCCATCCTTGTCCATGTTCTAGGACTACAGCCAAAATACTTCACTGTAACCGTATGGTACGTTGGGTTTATTGCACCATTTTCCGTGTGCGATGGTCATAGCAAAAATTATGATTAGTAATATAAGGAGAATGCGATGGCCTTTTGCGTTTAGTTTTGATCAAGGCTGATTGAACAAGGTAGTACTCGATTATTTCTATGCAGACATCGTAAATAAAAATAAAGATGTGGATATATTAGGAGATATATAATAATAGCCTTCATGTGCGCTGAAATTAACTGGCGCGCTCTAGAAACGCTGTTTTATTTGTTAATCGTCTCTAACGCAACAACAAACAAATAAAGTACGTTTTACTATATATATATGTGGTTATTAAATAGTGATCATCACTAGCGGTGTGCCGATGCATCTAAATGTAATCAAGAGCAGGTGTACAACTGCGTTTGGCTCTCGTGCTTGAAGAGTATATCGGTAATTCACTCTCTGAAAGCCGAGTAGAAGGCAAGTTCACTCTCTGGTTTTATACACAGCGAAAATGAATTTACCTTCCTCTGATGCTTTGAGAGAAAAGAAGAACAGTGATGAGTAACTTGACGTTTTTTACTCCTGCGATACTCTCCGCAATTTTTAAAGCGCACACGCCTCGATCACTCAAAACTAGCTGTAACATCATTGCCGTAAGGTGAGAGCCGGTCTTCGTTTTCTAAGCAGGTCGTGTTACTCGTTCTCTGGCATCGACAACCCCATGCACTACGAGCCACACGTCACGCTAGCCCAATTTTGTGTCACAGCTACTTTATCCGCCTGTGACCGTCCTCCTGCTCTGCCGCTCGCTTCTTTCTGGCGTTTTATTGCTGCGGAAGGGAATGTGTCAGTCGTGCAATGACAAGTTCAAGTGCTGCCTTACAAAGAATTGTCTCCTTCCTGTGCTTGGCTGCTACATTTTTGTGATAGCTGCAATGCCACAGGCAAGCGTAGCCAATCTGTTTTAGAGATATGCCTTTGTTAGGCCACAATCTTTAACTTGTCGCACTGTGCCACATTTTGTTGAGAGTCCGCGTCGCCCGCCTTCCCTCAGCAATGCTTTTGTCCGCTACGGTGGTGGAGGAGCGTTCTGTCATGCGCACTTTCAAAAGAAGCTTCGCGTAAACCCATCATCGCACATCATAGAAACATCATTCACTATTGAAATACCCCTTTAAACGCTCCCTCACTGTGCGCCGTGGCATGTGAAAGAGGGCTTCATGTAAGCTGGTACTGTACTAAGCTTTGCGTGCAATATTAATCTATCAAATTCGCAATGAAAAAGAATTGTTACCGAAATGATGTAACAAGCTCAAACCAAATTTATGGAGCGTTGCTCGTGCTTACGTACTTCAGCAGTTTGAAAGCGTACCTCCCAACGTTAGTAAGAAGACCTGAATAAAATATTTACGTGATGCGGTGTCTCGTGGAGTTGAAGCTTTCAACTGCTGCCACCATGATTCGTTCTTTTCAGGTTTTGTTTTTTGAGTGAAGCGCCTAAGGTCGAGGTCTGGCCAGGCAGAGGGAAGAAAAAGTTTATGATTTGCCTCAACTTTTAGCGATCGTGATTGGTCTCGACATTCTAGCGCTTGCTCGGCAGGTAAGTTTTTTTTTCCTATTGAACTTTTGTGGACGTTGCGTAACAATGCATTGGTAAGTGAAGCTGTACAACTTTAAAGCATACAATAGCTAAAGCTACGCTAGTTAATAAAGAGGGCTAAGTAATGGTCTACTAACGTATCCTTGCGGCTTCCTCCCACAATAATTCTACGCTTCCTATAGCCAAGCCTTGCAATGCTTAGCCGAAAATGGCAACAACTTCGTTGAGCTCATAGAAGCTTTCAGAAACTAGGCCGTCAAAGAGCTAGCTTCTCTGTTAGTTCAGCCAGACACCGTAATTGCAAGCTTCTCACATTCGCAACATCCGAATATTTCAACTAAATCACCGAGAAGAGAATATTGCTCTTTTTTGTTAGAATATTTTTCGTGAACGCAGAAAATTACACACCCTAGTTTGTTCACGCGATCGAAATTTACAATAATTCGATCTCGCTATATGAAGTTGACTCCACCATCGAACTGTCATGCTCCGTCACGACGACTATATAGGAGGATGCCAGGTGTAATAGATTTTAGATTCAAAGCAGCTCTGACTCACGTGTGTAACGCCGTACATACGTGCGTCGGTCCGAACGCGCGACAACGCTTTCCCCTCGCGGCACGTGTGGGAGGGGTGCCAAATTATTCGCGCCGCAGCTGCGCGTTGACGTCAACCAATGCCATCGGGACTCAAGTACGGGGAGGGGGGTTGCCTTTGTGAAGTAACCCGGATTGGGGCGACGGAAGCGTTGGCATGCCTAAACATAAGGCTTTATACTATTTATTGAGATATCCTGAAGGCACCTCAGGGCGTTACGAAGAGCATTAGTTGTACACTTGGCTGACTTTTTTGCCGCTACACGCGTAACATACTGAATAAAATTTTGAAAGAAAACGCAGAAGATACCACCCACATTTACACCGATTCGCGTTTTATTCATATATTTGTTGGAGTTTAGAGCTTCCGCTTGAAAGTCTTGTGCGGGTCTAACACTGCTTTTCAATCGCGGGAAAAGTTCTTCAGAAGAATAATCGTGCTGCACCACAATACATATTTGCGCACACCTTCGATTGCCTGTCTCTTTTCAAAGACGTCGAAATCTGAAGGCTCCTCGTCGCTGAGCAGTTGCAGTGACCCATGGCCACTTGACGTTGGTTTTGAAATTTTCAATATTCGTCACTTTTGGAAAGCTCTTCTACAAGAACAGAACTATCACTGTAAAGAAAAATTAGCTGAGGTGGCAGTAAACGACTTGTCCTTTAGCGCATGCCCCGATGGGGGTTTTTAAAGCACCGTTCGGAGAAAGTAAAAAATTTACTCCCTAACAGGAGGGGGATTTTGGATGGATTTAAGAGAGTTCCTATGTTACAACCCCCTGTGATCTCTTTCAAGTGAGTATGAGAATAAATTTTTGCATCCGCTGAGAAAAACAGAAAATTACGTCCGCAGCCGTATTAGGTGCGACGTAACTTTAAGCAATTACCTTCGAAGCACTCAATATTGATCACAGTAAACAAACATGCACATGATGTTCACATAATATTACAACACTTACACTCACCATAACTTTCCGCTCGCGCTTCACAACATCACCTTAGTCGCCGGTTATATATAGGCACCTCATTTTGACCTCTCATGTAGCTCTGGAGGGACCCTTTTTTTACTAATAATTAGAAAATAAACATGCACAGCGTAAATATATACTTGCGATGGCCTAATTCAAGTACTTCAACACACATGCCTTTATCCTAAACTCGCTGAATATATATCATTTTAACAATAGCGAAAGTTATTTATCATTTGGTGCTTTATTGTAGGGGCAACATTTGCATTAGCAGTACTGTGTGCGAATCCGTAAAATACACTGAATCGTACACAAAGCCCGAACGTCCGTACATGAGCACTTCAACGACGCACATTCAGCAGCACCAGCAATGAACCCAGGATCCGAAATACACCACCGCTGCCGCGTTCGACGACTAGGCCTCACTCAGGAGTTCGGCACGGTTATACGATGAGTGACAGCTGGCGATCACAAAATGCTTGCTGAAGTGCAGTTTCTATATTTTTACCATGCACAGAAATAGGTGTCAACTATCCACGCAGTTGAAGCTACAGAGCGATAGATTAGAACGAACGAGACAGCTCGCAGTCGCAGTTCCTGTTGCTCGCATGCAATGCTTGGGCATGCATGCGGTACACCGTTTTGTGTGTCTCCGCCACGTTCCGCGCTCGCGTTCTTAGTCATTTGAGAGCTGCGGTCACACGGCGAAGAAGACGCGGTCATTACATCAGCCTTTCTTTTTTGTAAAACAGTTTCTTTGCCTCGGCGGTGGTCGGTGCTCGCTCGTAGAGCTTGCCACGGCGGCCAGCACGCAGTGCTAGTTCGCTACGACGCCGGCTTAATATATCGACAGCATAGCGAGGCCTGTTTACCGCTTAGATGTTGCAGCTAGTGAAATACAGGCGACACTCTGAGAAGCCACATTTGGCGGAGTCGGGGAGAGTGCGTCGCCGGCGCAACTCACACTGGTTGCCGGCCAGCCTGCCATGGTCGAGCGAAGCCTACTCCGGACTGCTTAGAAGTTTTAGGGTGGTGGTGGTGGTGGTGGTGGTAAAAACATTTATTTAACAAAAAGCAGGAGGCATGCAGCAACCGTCTCATAAGAGGGTGGCAACCACAACGAGTAGGTGGGGATCCCAAGGACAGGACCCCATTGGCGTCGGCTACCTGGGATCGTGTAACTAAGTCTTTTTTGGCCTGAAGGTTAGAGTAGCCAAGCAGGGTTGCCTCCCATTCCACCCGGGCTTGGCTGGGTATAGGGGGTACAGCAGGGTTGCGCGGGCAGGCCCACACCATGTGGTAGATTTCCGAAGATGCCTCCCAACTGTGTGAGCAGCTGCCGGAAAAGGCAAGATCAAAGTGTTCGTGGGCTACCGGGAACAGCATAGTATTCTTGAAGAGTCATAATAAAAGCCGCCCATCTGCTTTATTTAGGCCTTTGCATGGGCGTAGATAAAGGCTGTGATCGTACTCGTAATGGTCCACAGTTTCGCGGAACGAATACACCGGATTAAATTCAAGGTCATCCTTATCGGGGGAGGTAAGTGAGAATGCCCGGTGAGAGAGCGCACGGGCGGCGTCGTCGGCTGTCTCACCCCCTTCGAGTGCCATGTGAGATCGAACTCGTAATCGTCCAGTTTCGCGGAACGAATACACCGGATTAAATTCAAGGTCATCCTGATCGGGGGAGGTAAGTGAGAATGCCCGGTGAGAGAGCGCACGGGCGGCGTCATCAGCTGTCTCACCCCCTTCGAGGGCCATGTGAGCAGGAGCCGACACTATACGGCGGGGTGCAGGGATCCCCTGATAGTCCGAACCTTGCAATCAGTGGTAGGCCAGGAATGCGACACGGCCGTTCACAATATTTGGACAGGCCCCTCGAGAATCGGAGATTATAATTTGCGACCTAGGGTGACAAGTGACCAATGCAATGGCAACTTCCTCCGCATGGATTTTGTCACAGGCTCAAAACATGAGCCCTTTAACTGTTTTGTTCTCGTGTATGACAGGGACCGTGTACCAGCCGTCAGGGTGTGGGCCGGAGGCATCCACGTAGAACACGCGGGGTTTCAATCTATATTATTGGGCCAGGGCATCCGCCCGCGCCAGGCGCCGGCTATTGTGGTCTTTTGTCATATTGTTTTGAATAGGGCGAACGTTGAGGGGAGCATCTCCACTCGAATGAAGGTTTAACGCGATCTTGCGTGATGTGAATATGTTGTGTGTGTAGGTGGGCAAATAGGTGGCGCCCAACTACCGTCTGTGAAAGTCGAGTGTACTGGTGTGTGAGGTGGGCCTCTCGAAGCTCCTGAAACGTATTCACCTTGCTCAGGCCTAGAAGGCGCTAGTTACAGGTGTTCACGAGGAGGTCGAAAGCTCGTTTTACAATTTTACGAAGGATGACTTTAAGCACATCTTCGTCTTGCTTCCGCAGGTGGAAGTATGATGTAGAACACAAGATTCTACTGGTTACAAATGCATGTGCCAGCCGTAAGGCATCTGTGCACCGTAGCCCCCCCCCCTCCCCCCACCGTTTTATATGCGGCCCATCGGGTCACCCACATTCAGGAGTTTGGCCGAAGTGGTGGCTGACCATCTGTTTTCATTAACAAAGAGCCCCAGTACTCGGACTCATTTTTGTTCAGGGAATGAAACTGTCTCCAGAGAGAGTGCAATTTTGGCTGGGCACTTGGGTGATGGGCGTATGTGCACGAATTCCGATTTGGATGGCGAGCACTGAAAACCACACTGGCGGGCATAGCGGTAGACTATGCTAGCTGCTTGCTGCAGGTTCGCCTCAATATCTCCGAGTGCAGCACGCTTGGCCCCCATGATGATGTCATCAGCATACAAGGCATGTTGTATACCGAGAACATCAGCCAGCTGAACCGGCAGGTACATCATGGCCAGATGAAATAATAAAGGAGACAGTACCGCACCTTGTGGAGTACCTCCAATTCCTAAGGCGAAAGGGTCATGTTGATTGCCCTGTATATCATTGTAGATATTTCTGTCGGTTAAAAATTGCCTAATGTGTTCCAATGCTCTCAATCCACATCCAGTTTGTGAAAGGTGCGTTAAAATTACTTCATGAGTTAGAATGTCAAACGCCCCCTTTAAGTCCAAGGCGAGTACAACCTTGTCGTTGTGAGGGCGTTTGACAGGGTGTAGGATATCCCAAATTAATGAAGCAGAATGTCTTGCGCGGATCTGTGCGGTCAAAACCCGTGCATCTAGTCTGTGGAAATATGGTTATTTTTCATGATATCAGACAAACGATCCAGCACCATCATCTCCTTCACTTTGTTTGTGCCTATGTGAGAGAAATAGGGCGAAGATTGTCGGTGTTTACGGCTTTTTCAGGTTTCGGTATAAATGTGACTAGGTCAGTCTTCCACTGTATGGGGAGTGGCACTTCCCCTGACAAAATAGAGTTGAAATAATCAAATAGTGATTCATAAGCCACGTCAGGACGGTCAGCTAACATTTTCACAGTAATTTTATCCTGACCCAGAGTGGTGCCACCTTTCATTTTAGTCGGGGCTTTCCGAACTTTGAAAATCTTGAATTGGCGGTCCAGTTCCACGTTCTCTGCTCCCGCGTAGGAGTGCGCCAATCCACGCGGCTCCTTTGTGAAGCAAAAGTATTGCTACCCTAATTTATGCGCCTGCTGGGTTGCATTACATTAAAAGCTATGGATTGCCCTTTGTAAGTGTTTCAGGGTTTTGGTGCGGGTCTGCGTTGGGACTACGAGCCCGCAAAATAGCCTCCAGGTATTTCTGTCTGATAGCTGGCGCGCTCCCATGTTGCATAGGTTTTAGACAGTAAACTCCAGGGGCAATCGCTGACAATCAAAACAGCTTACTTTTGTTATTATTTATTCTTTAGAATTTTGGGAACTCGGCCCTTTGAAGCGAGTCGTTCGCGGCGTTTTATTGAGAAATTGGACTGATTGATGTCCTGCGTAGTTTAACTATGCGAAATATCTTGAAACTTTCGCACTAAACACCAGTCGTTGCGAATTTTGCTGCACTGATAATTTTGTTGCCTGCCGACAGATGATCACATGGTCAGCCACTCAAAACACTGCTGTTTACCACGGACGTTAAAACTGATGCCCGTACACACACACACACACACACACACACACACACACACACACACACACGGCGCGACCAAAAGGTTTTTAAAACTTCCGTAGGGAGTTTCAACCATGTCACCTGAAACACCGTGGGAAGTTTAACAAGGTCATATTGTTCATAATGTAAGTCATTAAGCAGGGGGCGTCTTACGACGACACGTGCAGAGTTCACTCCGTACCAGGGAGTAAATATTTGGGGTAGGGGAGTTTTGGGGGCTCATATGTGGGAGTAACTCGCGTTTGGGCAAATTTTTGCTTGCAGTGTATAAGCCACCACATTCACAGCTGCTATTGCTGGGTAAACCAGTCCTCTCGTGTCAACTTCTCCCAAAAGCCTGTACATGTGATTTTCGGGAGAAACTGCGATAGTCTTGTCACTTGTGAGGAGCTCTCTGCATTTGTCGGTCCAGCTCTTCACAGCGATGAGCACTGAGTCACCAGCAACATACTAAACCACTGGAAAGACATCCTTACTTTTGAGAGGATCTCCTCGGTCACAAATACGTTGAATTTTTCACTTGGCACTGCTACCTACGTTTGGAGCTCTTCCAATTTTTTATTTCTGTCGTTATAGAGTGCGAACACCGTGCCAATTTGTGGTAGTGTGCTTGGCAGTCGCAGCTTGTTCTCTCAATCGTAAATATTTCTTATAAACAAATGATACCTCGAGCCAGGCAGTCGTCGGTTACAACCAAAATGGTTTTCCGGAAGTTCTGTTGGGAACTTTCTAAGAAGCACAATTAAGCTCTTGAAAGCCATATGCGCAAGTTTCAATGAACACCAAATTTAATTGATATGTGGGGTTTAACGTCCGAAAACTGCCATATGATTGAGAAACACGCCGTAGGGCGAGGCTCCGGAAGAAACTGACCACCTGGGGTGTTTTAACGTACACCAAAATCTGAGGACACCGGCGTACAGCAATTTCGCCTTCGAAAATGCAGCCGCCGTAGCCGAGTACCTTAGCCACTAGACCACCGCGGCGAGGCTCAATGAAGACCCGAGTCTGCTGAACAAGAGCCCCATGTGTCTCAATAAGTTATCTATAGACATCTGCTCTCCTTTGTTTCAATTCCTCAAACCAGTCTAAAAAATTCTACAAGAACGAAACATTGAGGTGAAATGGAGAAGCATAGACGGGCTTTTGCAGGTCATTTCTTAATCTTAGTCCTTTGAAAGGATTTTTTAGGTTAACGAATTCCCACCATCTCACTATTATTCCAATGCAACTAGCGGTTTCGTCGTAGTGCTTCAGGTTCTTCTTGCCTCCAATGATTCGAAGTGCACTTTGTCTGGACTCACTAAATTCTTTTTCTCAATGTTTGTGTGGGAAACAGCTTTCATATAGCGGAGAAATGTATTCTATTGACTCTATGGTTCGGGGTTCATTCCAAAAAACGAATATATTGACCGAATGGTTCTAGGGTGGGCCACGATGATGGTACCGTGAATCCGCATGTACTTGTCTGCGTGAGGCGATATAGTAAATAGTATGCCGAAGTGAATTATAAATTTTACAGAGTAGCACCGTCGTTCTTTTTGTTGATAATATTTCACTTGCTAAGCAAGTAGTTGAATGGTCCGTGTGTTTTCTTGCGCTGTGGATAGCTCGCACAGAAGAGAAGCGACAGTCTCGAAGATGTCTGTTGTTGAACCTCTCAACTCTTTCCAGTAACTGCAGCAGGTGTCGTTTGCTGTCGATCGTGGATAGAAGTACCGTTTCGGACCAGAGCTGCTTCACTGATGCTTTTGCGACATTTACTGTAAGGCTGAAGTCGAATTTTACAATAGAGTATTTAATTGAATAAGCGTCATTGTTACAAATGTGAGCCAAAATAACATGGCCATTGCATTTGATGACATGCCAAATTGTGAGATTTTGTACTCAAATGCAGTTTGCGACATCTTTCCAATCTCAAAGATTATCCGCTTCGTCCTCTTTTTTGGCCGTGACAATTGACTCGACGAGCATTTTCTCAAGCGAAGTGGCCTCCAAGCGCATTCGCTTGCTCTCTGGGGCCTCTCTACTACAGCTTTGTGTAGGCAGGTAGCTTGGGAAATTAGGGAATACCAACGGTACTGCCTCAGTTCGTTGCCTCAAACGTAATAGCAGTGCGGCCATTGTTCAGCCGCTGGCTTCGTCAATATAGCTAGTTTCCCGAACAACGCATTTGACTTTAAAGTTACGCTCTCCACACCTAAACAAAAGAAACATATCCTAGCATCAGTACGGCTACCTTGTAACAACAGCACATTCAGGGCTTTGCTTGATGTGTTTAGGCGTAACACGGTACAAGCTACAACGCTCAGGCCGCAACATTAACCAGCAAGCTGCATAAGAAAATCATAACACATTCGAAACATTTTACCTTGGAGTTCCCTTACACAACCAAGCCTTCACGTGGAATAACACGTATCCACGCTTGCCTTGCTTCGTCGGCGTGAGGGAAAAAGAAAACATGCACCTTGGGGCCTGTCTTGCAATTGCCGTTACTGCATGACATGCAACACTTTCCTGGCATTTCGCCGTTTATTCTAATGCTGCCTGAGCCTGCTCAGCGCACATAACACGCGATAAACACCGAGGCCACTCGCCATTGCTGAACTCCACACAGAAACGAACATTGAAAGACCAACAAATAATATACTGCGTACATTCTTGCCACCAACACTCAGAGCATCCAAACGTGCCCGCGTTGCCGAGGCTTCTTACGGATGGATGAATGGATGGATGGACGTATCCGGCTGTGCCCTTTAGATCAGGCGGTGGCTCACGCCACCTAGCCATAACGTTAGGTACTATGACTGTGTGTTTAAGGATTAAGTTTAACTCGTGCCTCGATTGTAGCCACCAATCAGTTAGCCTCTTTCTGGTTATTTCTATCCGTTTAACGTCTATTTTGCCTCCATTGTCCCTAAACACCAATGCTTTGAAAAAAATGGCGCCATTATCTTCTAAAATAGGGTGGAGCCCTTTACAGAACAATATAAAATGTTCAGCCGTTTACTCATCCTCTCCCCACGCACTACCTACGCCGCGCAGGGGAACAACGCCATCTAGCGTCTAGCGCAGACGTGGGCCCCTAACTGATGAATTAAACTCACGGGCCAACGGGAGCACCCGGCCTGGAATGAATTTCCTACTGGTGGTGTTGCGTCAACTACCCTCTCAGTGCACACTGAGGGCACTCTCTCCGTTCTGCCGCGCACTGAGCGCAGCGCCTGGACCAGCCACCTCGTCCGTTTGGCAGCAACACCCGCAGCTCGCTCCCCTACCACGACCGCCACTGGCTACACCGCATACCCATCGGCTCACATGCAAGAAAACTGACACGCGCCTAACGTACGCCTTCAAATATACCTGTGCTCGTCTCATACTAGACCTACCCCAGCCATCGCTTCAAATCAATTCTCAGGCACTCACCACAGCACCCGTGTTAGCGTCGTGCGTCACTCGACTTTTTGCAAAGCTCCATCGCACAACGAGGGGTACGTACTATTGACTCGTTTACTGAAATTGACAGCACGCCAGAAGACAACACTCTTCGCCCGCCGAAACATCCACTGAACTGATAAGGCCTAAGCTGGTCGTCGCCGGCGTGTCGCGGGTGAGCGATGTCAAAAACATTGGCGAATGGCAACATTGCACCTACAAGAACGACAAGGCGCGAACCAGGGAGGTCAAACTCAAGCGTTGGCCACACTTCTGCTTCGCATGCCAGGGTTACTTTTGGGAATATGGTGTTATTTTAAATATTAAGCAGCGTGTTTTTCAGAAATATTGCACCTATTGTGGTGTCCAGCCCACGCCTAGTCATAACCTGCTCCACCCAAGTCACAATGCCAAGTTTGAGGACAAGCCCGATACCAGACAGAGCAGCCTTTCACTGATGCGGACATCTCGGATGTGCCAAAGCGAATCATCGAAGCCTAGTAAGTGTTACTTGGCTTCGTCATCGTAAGCGCAAAAAAAAGTAAGAACTTCGCCCCACTGCAGTGGCCTAGTGGGTAAGGTACTCGGCTGCTGACCCGCAGGTCGCGGGATTGAATCCAGGCTGCAGCGGCTGAATTTCCGACCGATGGAGGCGGAACTGTAGGCCCGTGTGCTCAGACTTGGGTGCACGTTGAAGAACCCCAGATGGTCGAAATATCTGGAGCCCTCCACTATGGCGTCTCTCACAATCATATGGTGGTTTTGGGACGTTAAGTCCCACAAATCAATCATCAAAAGCAAGAACTTTGCGCAATCTTCGGCCCACTTTCAGTTATGTTGCTTTCAGGAGCTCACTGAGCAAGCGTTTAGTGCTCACGTCTTGCCCGGCGGCGAGGCTTGGTAGCCGGCATGTACGCCAGTGTTTCTGGTGTACACTTTTCCGCTCGCCGCTTAACGTGGAAATTTCAACAAAGCTGCTGGATGGTGCCCCCCCCCTCCCCCCCCTCCCCGGGCGTCAAAGAGCCTTCGTGTGCACGCTGAAGGAGGCGGGCAGCACGCACATAGAGGCTCCGCCCAGCGCGACCATGAAGGCTTCCGCGCGCTCGCATCCTCCTCACGGCGTCTTGCCGTGCGACATTGCCATGGTACCTCTGCTTTGTGTGCACTGACTGAAGCTATCGCGCCGAAGGGTAGTCCCTTTGTCGGGACTGGAATGCTTGGATGTCATGAGGCAGGCCGCATCTGCTCGGCTCCTGGCGCTCAGCGGTGGCCGCCTTGGCAGAGTATTGACTGTCTAGCGCAAAAGTATGGCTGATGATGGGTTGATGACTTAAGTGAGACTGTGGGACAAGTGCCTCAGAGTGCCGTGTCTTCTTCAGACAACGGCACTGCCATGGGTGTTACGCACGGGCACCGATGTCCCCCAAGCAGCCTCACCTGCCTTCTCGCCACCCTGTAGAAAAACGCCCGATAGCTTTACGTCTGCCATTTATGAGCTGTGGACATTTCACTCACGGCAGTGGCGAGTATGGCATGAAAGGCAGGTGGTTAACGCGCCGAACGACGTGGCTAACACTGTGCAGTGGCGGCCACGAAACGTACCCGACAGCGCTGCCTTCGACGGAGTGTACACATCCTCCGGCTCGTTAAACCTTCCCATAAAAATAGTCAGGCCAAAAAAACGCCTGGTGCACCTTCGAACATGCTTCTGTACCATCATTCACTTTGAGAATATGGTGGCGATTTTTTCTCAGTCTTGTGAATAATCATTACTTGGACGCACGTTCATCGAGAGCGTGCGCGCACTTTGGAGTCACATTAAGAAACATCATCACTGAACACTTGATGCATAATGAAGTCGGTGTCAGCCAACAAAGCAGGTTCAAGCACGTCTGATATCGCTAAATCGAGACAGAAAAGCGCGTCCCATTCTTTCTTTATTGTCTGCTGGTCATCACATTTTGCAAAAAAAGGCCAGCTTCCGCTGCATTGTTTTTGATTGAAAAATTGCTGCGAACAATTGCATCAAACATTAGTAGTTGTGGGAGTGCTTTTTGAAATCTGTTTGCTCTCAAAAGGGGGCAAATGAAGTGAATTGAGTGGATGCGAGATATGACCATTGCCACGACAAAATTCTTCCGAGTACTTACGGTATCATCGAGGAATTAAAATGTACATTGTGTAATTGCGATGCCTTTGACGAAGTATAAGTGCAAGAGAGCTTTTTCGATCAAGGGAGCACAAAACGGCATTCAGGAACTGTAGATGTGACGAAACGTAGCAGCAATACCATCGATTCCATAATGCAATGTCTGTAGTGTCAACGTCGAAAGAAGTGTCTTTCCCGTTCTGGTCCGGGGCTGGTACGTGGAGGATCTGGTGACCACATTAGGTGACATATCAATACAGCAATTTCAGAGCAATTTTCGCTGAATGAGGCACTTTGAGCAGCGACATTGAAGCACTATTTCATTACTGTAACTACAACTACACATAGCAGCGATCAAATCAGCAATGAAAAAGTAGTTTTTTAAGGCATGAAAAACAATAATGCAAACTTCACAGTCGTTACCGTAAAGACGAACTGACAGTTGATACAGAGAGGAAAGAGAAAAAATTGTCCCATGTGGACGACGTTAATGAAGACGAGGGGGTGGAGCTCTCGGTAATAATGTCCTTGAAGTCTACGTTGAAGTCGCCGACTAGTATGAAAGACTGACAGACAGACTGCATAGGTGATCATGTATTCTTTTCTCATATACTTGATTGATGTAGCGACATCCGTTTTACGCAGAGGTTTTGGTTTTTGTTGCGCAGGTGTTCAGTTTCTATTTAGGTTTCTCGTAGCGGATGGATGCGGACAAAGAGAAAGCCATGCCTTAAGTACATTCGCCACTACAATCGATCATTCATTGAGGCGTAGACAAGAAAATACAGCCGCAGCAGAGCGGTAATGTCCTTTCTTAAGGCTTTGAACGATTCAATGAGCTAAGGTATTGGGAAATTTTATACAAGGATCAAATCCAGGTCTGCTATTGGCTTGACAGTAGTCTACACCTCTAATTATAGAAACTAAATTCGAGACCTGAATCATTACGAACCTGCTTGAGGTCAAGCACGAGGCCAAAGTCACCTAGCTTGTAGTAGCCATCTTTGGAGATGAAAATGTTTTCAGGCTTGATGTCCAGGTGGGCCAGGTCATGGTTGTGCATATGTTTCACGCCCTGCGACAGCACAACTGGAATGACTATACTGCTTGACACCTATCGTAAACAGCTTGCTACTATATAAAACAAGGAAATGCAGCAGGTGTAATATAGATGAAACCTGCTGCTACGACAAGACGAAGATGTAAAAAAGGCGTGCATTGACACACAATGTCTCTTTTGTGAAATCTAGCAGGGGCAAGAACCAAGCCATTATCAAGCGTAATTGAGCCAGTAAACTACAACATTACTTCAAACTGTACATACGAACCAATTATTTACATATTCATTTGGCACAAAAAAGCAAAATTGAGAAAAAAAAAGCTTTTGATAAAACTGTTTTCCCCTCATAATTAGTATCTATCACACAAAATTGCAACTGCTATGAAGAGACATTTCAGCTTCATGAAACAATTTTTACAATTTGCATTACTTGACACACTTCAAAAAGAGCTCTGGAAGCAGGATTGCATTCATCTTGACGCTCCGTCTCGCCATCAGTGCAAGGTTTTCCCCCTTCCCTAGGTGCTTTTGTGAAGGGGAAATTAGACTAGATGCGTTACCTGTCACCGAAAGCATGCGAGTTACAATCGACACCAACAGGGGCACAATACTAGAGTCATGAAGATCGTTCCATGTGGCGTTATTTCCAGAGAGGCTTCATGCATCTCACAGAACGACACAAAAACAGGACTACCCATCACATTCACTTGAGCTCGGAGGCTGACGGGACGCTTCTGTGTATAACTATACATGTCGTTAGCGAATGCCATGGAACACAAAACACCTGCAATGGTATTTACACGAGCCTAAAGAAAAGGACCTTTTCTCGGTCTACAAGTAGAACGCAGTTACCATCGGGTGCTACAACTTAGGATCCCCGGACATCTGCAAGGACAAGCATTGAAGTAAACGAGGAATTCACTTGCTGTCAAATGCATCAAACAGCCCTTACATTTGAGTAATATATATTTCGGGCAAGTAAGATTATTCGCATTTTAACAAGCGTTGAAATGCACTTAGGGATGCACGTATTCAGTGTTTTCTTCCAAGTTGCGACTCCCGGAAGTTTGTGGCCTTCAGAATAAGTGCATTTTCACGAGTTTATATGAAAGGAGGGAGTATGCTTTAAGCTGAACTAAATATTTAGTGGTAACAATTTATATTGGCATGGACGACGTATCATGGTTGCCAAATGTTACTTGCCAATATCCAGCACTGAATATTGGATCAGTACACCCTCAATACGTGTACTTTCTCTAGCGACGCATCATGGAACCTGAAGAGAGAAGGTAAGGCCCAAATCATAGAAAGTATAGTAGAGAATAAAAATATGTCCCTAAAGATACAAGTTAAACATTGTCCGTGTAAATTGACAATTCTCCCTATGTAAGCCAATGTCGCTATTGTCACGTACACAGCAAAAGTTACAGTTACTCCTGAAGAGAACACGCAAAATGTAGCAACTGCACTGGTAGCTAAATTTTGCACACCGCTAGTAACCTTTCATTACCTAAAAACTACTCCAACTAAGGCGGAATTACTCGAAAGTATTGCCACGGGGTCGTGACGTTCATGAAGTCAGCAGGCTGTTGAATATAAAACTTTATTTGGCTGAACTTGTGGCCAGAAAACTGAGGGTAATGTTACGGCAAAACACTGGCACTGATAGCGGCGAAGAGAGCTTCGGGAGTAAATAGACTGACAAGTGGTGAAGCCCGTCGGTATTTATACATGCGCTATTCAATACTCCAGCCTTACCACTGGTCCTCGCGCAAGCTCTGGAATAATCTCGTATATTCATGCCAAGCGCGTAATCTTAACAGAATGGTCTACAGTAATAGCAGACCTTCTCAAACAATTATGCTCAGTTCTCCCTGAGACGTCCTGACAGGCTTTATGGGCGAAGACCGAATAGAACAGAAGTGAAAATAAGAACCATGCGTGGCCTTGCCCCCTCTCAAAAAGACTCATGCCGATGGTTAAAGCAGAACACGGGGGGAAATGCATGAATAAAAACATTACAGCAATAAGAACAAGCAGAATAATAAGCACAAACAACAACGCACCATAACTTGAAAATGACAAAGCATAGAGTCCTTGTGTACGTTAACGCGTATGAAACGTATTGGGGTGCGCATGCTGCCGTTGAGAGTTCTAAATGCCGTCGCAGACAACCTCGTAGCCTAGTGTACCTAGATACCGCACTACCTGGTACTGTTAGATGTACCGTCGGAGAAGTTTCTAACTGAGGCTACATCAATGTATCGGCATCCACACTAAAACACAGTCGCCGGGCTGGTAGTCCATAACGTGTCGTCGTGTCGTCAAAAATTGTAACGGCGGTGGTCGCTCGTCTGGGTTATGTCATCGCGTAGCATTTTGCCGGTTTTAGATGTGAAGGATCGATGAAGTCGGTGTCAGCACACAAAGCAGGTTCAAGCACGTCTGATATCGCTAAATTGAGACAGAAAAGCGCGTCCCATGCTTCCTTTATTGTCTGCTAGTCATCACATTTTGCAAAAAAAAGGCCAGCTTCCACTGCATTGTTTTTGATTGAAAAATTGCTGCGAACAATTGCATCAAACATAAGTAATTGTGGGAGTGCTTTTTAAAATCCGTTTGCTCTCAAGAGGGGGCAAATGAAGTGAATTCAGTGGATGCGAGGTATGACCATTGCCACGAGAAAATTCTCCCGAGGACTTACGGTATCATCGAGGAATTAAAATGTACATTGTGTAATTGCGATGCCACTGACCAAATATAAGAGCAAGAGAGCTTTTTCGATCTGCACATCGATAGAGATGAAGGATTAGATGTCTAACGCTCTCCTTCCGTCCGCATCACTCCCCTCGTCGTAGATGTTTGAGCAGTGCCAACTAGCTCCCGCACTCCTAGCAGTAATCGGTGACGTACCTATTCCTCGCCTGCCGCGCGCTTGCCATGTGTCAGCTCACTCACCTCACTCTCTTCACCGCTCGCAACGCTCGAGCACACTCCTTACTTGGGCATCATCTCACCCACGCCCCCTCTTCCCATCTGGTGGCCAGAAGGCACAAGCCAGTGGGTGCACACGCAGGTGGCGGCTCGAGAATCTCTAATGGCACTGCGCCGTCTCGCCTGTAGACAGACAGAAATTAGGTGCCTTCTTCCTTTTCCTCATGAACAACTAACAACACTCTCTAAGCATCGACAATGTGGACAGCCCTCTGATGTTAGCTACGTGATCGAGCCGATGGGCGGGACGCCACCATGGAATTGTCTCCGCAAGTGTGCATGTACCTTTCCCGGCTGTCACCGGCGTTGCAAGGGTCAGCGAAGCCGAACGCGTTTGCAAATGAAGACGTCCACACCAACGAGGCGTGAGCCAGGGAAGCCGAAAGCAAGCATCGACAGTGGAATACCAGCGACACTGACGAGGTGAGAGTCGAGAATGCTGATTGCGTTCAAGAATAGAGACGGCGCGTGGATAACACCGACGAGACGCGAGCCAAGGAAGCCGAGTGGAAGCGTCTTCAACGCGTCACACCTCCACTGTCTTTGCGTGTCAGACAGACGTTTACTTGAGTAGACGCTACATCGAGTTTCGCTTCAAACCGTTCTTCCAGCACTTGTGTCGACGCCCGTTTCAACGGGGTCAATGCCTTGCGCACCGCTGCTATTTCGCATCTCATCAGGGTTCCCTTCGGGGAAATGGTCCATGGAGGTGTTCCTCTACGGCTTCACGTTCTCGCAACGGAACCCAAAAAGAGGTCTGCCAGATTGATCTGCCACTTTCTTCTGTTATTATATGACGTTTCATGACTGGCATCTGTCGAGTTCTGGACAACGATGAGAAGCAGTTCCTGAACTGCAGGAGAAAAGTTTTGCGCTGGTCTTGCATGGGTTTCAGAAGGCGTGGGTTGATGTCGAAATATGGTTGGAAACATCGACTCTTCGAGGCACGTTGGAAACTATCTGAAAGGGGAAAATGTACACTGGTGTCAACACATTCGTCCATGTAGGATATCGTCGTACTGTTGTTGAGGTGCCTGTATTCATTGCAGAAGTTTGTTACCTATACCTCGATTTCCCATGACTCAGCTCGACGATGTCTCTTGCGAGGAAAGTCTGACGGCTAAGGAAGAGGCCATTGTTGCCTTTCATGACACCTTCAAAGACGTTGTTTTGGTGCCGACGGAAGCGATGACGCTTGAGCAAGGCGTAGTGTTGTCGCCGTCTTGAAGCACACCTAAAGCGCAATTTTTTAGCCTTGTGGAGATCGTCAGCGTGTTTTCCGATGTTAGTGGTATTGACTCGGTGCTCAGGTCGGTGATAGCGCCATGTTGTCTTTGGGAGTTCATCCCAAGTATCATAACTCTGGAGTCATATTGTGCCCGCCGTGGCGGTCTAGTGACAAAGGTACTCGACTGCGGACCCGCATGTCGCGGGGATGAAATCCCGGCTGTGGCGGCTGCATTTCCGATGGAGGCAGAAATGTTGTAGGCCCGCGTGCTCAGTTTTGGGTGCAAGTTATAGAATCTCAGGTGGTCGAAATTTCCGGAGCCCTCCACTACGGCGTCTCTCATAATCATATCGTAGTTTTGGGACCTTAAACTTCACTTATCTTCATCATCATAATCAAGTCATACTGCAGGATTTCAAAGCTCGCTGGATAAGTATGGTTATTAATGATGACTCTTGCTGAGGAGACTCCAGTCGGCGTTATTAAGTGATCTGCAGTGGCCCGAATTTAAGGGTCTTGCCATTCAGTGCACCATTAAATGTGAAGGAGCTCTTTCACTTGCATGTATAACGCCGTCCCTCCGTACGAACACACCGCGTGCTACAGGTGTTGGCGCATTTAGTTCATGTTCTCCTCGCAGTGTGCACTGACGTAGCTCTCCCTCACTTGTCACGCGTTCGCCGTTGCGGCCGCAGCTGCCGCTTCATTCGTTTGCCGCCAACACCTGCCGCGACCACCACTCGCTGCACGACGGACTTGTCAGTTTACGCAAAATAAACTTTATACGCGCTTATCGTACGCTCTGTAACGTATCTGTAATTGTCAACTACGAGACCTACGCTAGCCATTGCGTCAATCAAAACTTGTAGTGCTCACCACAACATACGCGTTTGCGTCGTTCTATCAGTGATGCCACCCGTGGGCAACACTGCTGCTTCGCATACCATCAGGGATCCCTTTGAAGAGATGGCCGAAACTTTTTGAACTTCGTCAGGGAAGGCCCACTGACGAAGGAATAGTGAGCTCCAGTGTCGACGAGAGCAGTGACAGTGTGGCCGTCGTCTTTTACCTCGAGGTCGCTGGTTTGTAATCGTCCGTTTTAGTTGAGTTGCGACATCGGATCATGGCAAGCTAGGTTTATTTCTCTCATTGCACGTAGAATCTTGAATCTTTTTCAGTCTGGGAAAGTTGGACGTCAAGGCCGCTTTCGTCTTGCGGCGGGTGCTTTCGGCTTTGTTGCGGCGTCGTCGTCGGCGGAGGATGATCGTCAGGTTGTCGTACAACAACCACACCTCCATCAGTTGCTGCCTTTAGCTTTCCAAGTATGGGCTCGAGAAACGGCCAATAGTTGGGCTGGTATACTGGCAGCACCGCAGTGACTGGTAGCGTCCTGGCGATGGTGATTGGTAATGTCATCAGCGTATCAACTGCGCTTCTGTGAGGCAGTCACTGATATCTTGAAGTCGTTCACCCCTCTGTGGGTTCGGCGTGTTCAATTACCACATTAGGAATTACCCCTATGCCCTATGCGCTGCAAAAGAACTTTTGGTGTATGCTACGTTAATTCCAAGACGGTGACACAGCGTCACTAAGGGGTGAGAGAAAAAGAGTTCTGAATATTTTCACTCTGACCTCTCTGCCAATACAATTCTCAAAGTCCTTGAAGTGCTCCTGCTTTTTGGGACTATCCTGTTACTATTCTTTAGTAGTAGTTCACTGCCCTATCATACAGATAGCACGTCAAAACAGCAACGTTCCTAATTACCCTCGCAAGTTTGTACCATTTCCGGGAATTAACTTGCGATCGGGTAGTAATGTATGCGACAAGAAGTTACTACCCGAAGTTAGTACTACCTCTTTTAAATGTACTGAAAGTCTGCATACCAGCAGCAGGTCGACCAGGAACTCCCAGACAATACTCTCGGGCAAGTTGTGGTGTCGATCAGCATAGGCAGCTAGACTGCACTCGCACAACTCCGTCTGAATGAACAAGCGGGAATCCTCCTCCCACGCCTTGATGAAACGCACACAGTGTGGATGTGGTGGCAGAAGCTCGTGCTTGGCTACCTCTTGCAGCTGCAGCCAACGATCGCGTGGGCCCCGGAACTGGCGGTTGCCCACCTTGACCGCATACCAACGGCCATCATCGAGGCATCGTACCTTGTACACCTGCAAAGGCAGAATTAGTTTTTGTCGTCCCTCTTGAACTGCGTGACGTGACGAAAATGTACCTCGACTGGTTGTTACGGCATTTTGAGAAACAAGATAGCCCACCAGATATGCACTGCAAGGACCTGCAACCACAAGCGTAGTGATCCTTGCTATTTTCACTTGTACAGCTGAAATAAAAAATAAGAAATGTACACCTGTGGCAAGATTTGTGGTTATAACATCCCAAAATCAGGGGATGTCGTAATGGAGTGCCGCGGAAGTTTCCATCCACTGGCGATCTTTAACGTGCTCTGACATTGCACCGTACAAAGACTTCAGAATTTCACCTCCATCAAAATGCGACCGCCACAGCCGGGGGTTACACGCTACATGAGAAGCAAGCAACGCAGAAAATAAATGTTCTTACCGAGTAAACCATGTCTCATCCAGCTACAGACCACTTTTTTGTAGGGTGGTTCTGCGCCGCTGACACGTGGCAGATTAGTGTGCAATCAAATCGACAGCCTCTAATCGTAATATTTCTTAAATCATAAGAATGACAATGACACACAAGTGTGAAGGAGCAGCAAATACTAAGTAGACCTGTGTTTGCTTGGCCCTGAAAGAGCAAGCTAGCACATTTACAGAACAAAACGGGTACAGTATAAATGAACCACAAAGTCATCTTGAGGACCATTACAGTGGCTTAAGAAGAAAATTTTCAAACAAGGAGTAGGCACAATAAAACTTGTTTTAGCTGTTGCAGCATTCTCTGAAGCGAATATTTTAAAGAACAATGGATTGTTATCTTCATTCCCAACGTTTCGGTTCACACAAAGCACGAATGATCTCCCAAGATAATATACCCAAATTTCATAAAATTGCACTACAAACCTATACTACATTATTTGAAATGAAATAATAATCTTACCAGACACCAGAAGTGACCAAGAAAATGCTGACAGTTTCGTATGTGATGAAAAGCGCTAAGAAGTTGAGCACAACGGCATGCCTCGATATTATGTTTGTCATGGTGAATAGTACAAGGCGACTGCAAAAACAAAAACGCTACGAAGATTCTTAAGGTAGGCATGTGTCATGTATGAAGATTGTATCTGTTAGGACTGGCAAGCTCCAGCGTCTAGCATTTTTTAAATATTAGGCACCGTTTGAAAAACAATTTCTTGGTCATGAGATCGCTGCATACAAGTTCACGGGGCAAGCACAATATTCCAGTATTTTGAACTGGTGCACCCGGACGAGTGAAGTCAGCCTATAGGTCTTGCTCAGCTACTGTCAGCTGTTCATTTGCGACTATGGGGCATTAAAAAAACGTGATATCAGAGAAAAGTAAAAGTGGAAAATGATGTAGAGTAAACAGCACTTGTTCAGAGTTAACGGGGGCTGGCATAGGCCAACTCCTCTTCTGCATGGCGGGTTGCAGAGGTAGTACACAAGGTTTAGCTGTCAAATATGGGTGAGGAAAGAGCTGTAGATGCTGGGGCGAATTTGGAAATCTGATGATCAGCTGAGTTTATAGAATAATTTCATACGACGTAGTTCAAAATTATATAGTTTATTATTGTCACTGTAACTAGAGAGACCTACAAATTTGCTCAAACAAGACCGCTGGGGACATGGGATATATCAGATGCATCGAGGATGAGGTAACCGAACTACTAGGCTATAGTGAGTGTAAACTAAGCAACGAACCTTACAGATACACACCTGGCAACTGATGCATGTCACTATCTTAAGATTGCTTATGGTATTTTCTGCATATATTACAAGCTACCTGCGGCACTTGTGGTTTTTGACAAAGTGCGGAAAGAACCGAAAATTGCTTTATTGCAGAAGCTGTACAAGGCTAGACGAATTGAAAAAAAATCACAGCAGGTCCATGAAGTGAATTGTAATGAGTGGGGTGAAGCTACCGTCACTCCGTCCGTCTGTCTGTCTGTCTGTATGTCTCCTCCTATCGTACTAGAGCATGCAGCATTACGGAAACCACCAACATCCGTCTAGTAATATTTCAAGGATACACAAATCGTCATAAGTGAGAGATTCTAAAATATAGCTAGAAGTGGCCAATACAACATACCACGAGGGAACGACTCACACCCTATGGAGCTTTGCCCCATAAAGTGTTCGGCAGCAGTTCCACAAGCGGTCTCCACTGGCAAAACTATTAGTTACGCCATTCTCAGGGTCGTATCAAAGTACGCGCGTGCCATTGGCTGCGTTGTGAGTGACGTAGCCGATCCCACCGCAACCACAGCGCCGAGCACGCACGCATCAGTTTCTATCAAGGCCTGCCACATGGGTAAGCCACGAAGAAATAAACAAGAGCATTAGTGGAAAGATGAAAAAGCGTGCATTCGCTGGGCCAATAGTGCAGTCCGGGCAGAAAAATGGATCCGGGAGGTCAAGTGCCGACAGAAACTGCGTAGCGATCACCTGGCAGCCTTCCGAGCTGCGCTAAATAGCGAACGGGAATACAAGCGCCGGTGGCAAGCGGTTCCTGCCAACCACGTCGACAAATTAACTTGCGATGTCAAAAATATGCAACACGCTGCGCTGAGCCAGGGCCGGTGCGGGCACGACCGGGTTAAGATGACCATAGACACTTTTAGCTGGGCGTACGTAACGATCCTACGTACGCTGCATGTGAAGTGCTGGAAGAACTTCTCGTTAGGCGTATTGACCGTACCGAGATACGTTTGGTTCCACTAGACCTATGTTATTAGAAATAGAACAGCTTTTGGGTGCTTTTTAAAGCACTCGTGTGCTAGCGGCTGCCTTAATGGCCACCAGCAAACAAACCAAGGTGAATAATTTTGGATCCACGGTGTACGTCGGTTTCTTCCAGACGCTGAATCAAATCGCTGGTTTGTACTTCTGCTAGCAGTGCAACGTCGTCCTTCAAAGTAAAATATACTCATCCTGGTCAGCTTTGTTGCTCTTTGTATTCGACGCCATTGCTACCATTTTGCTATCTGGTTCCTATTTCGATTGAGATATCGTGGGAGCGTCACGCCGCGTACGTTTCACTTCATTACGTTTACACACGCTGCGTTTTTTTCGGCGTACGCATGCATCCATGGAATAGATTCCATAGGTACTACACGTGCGCACTTTTATCCCTCAACCCAGCTGGGTACGTAGGCTCGTTACGTACGCCGAACTAAACGTGTAATCTTGGGAGCACGTTCGCTGGAGCAAACACCAGATTTCAGCGGCAATTTGGTTTTTGGGTGTGACGTCTCCGACCACCTGTGGTTTGTAAAAAACGACTGTGACTGACGCAATGCGAAACGCACTAAACCGTTAGGGTCACTCATCTATGACCATGATCATGTGAGGCACAAGGTGTGGCATGTGAAAAACACGGTGGTAAACCCAAGAAAATGTATGTTTAAACTTATTTGGAAATGATCGATATGTGGGATTTGTGTCCCAAAACAACCAGATGATTACAAGGAACGGCGCAGTAAAGGGCTTCGGAAATTTTTACCGCCTTGGTTTTTTTATTGTGCACCAAATATGAGCTTATGAGTCTACAGCAATTTGGCCTCCATCGAAAATGCATCCGCCACTGCCGAGATTCGATCCCGCGACCCGTGGATCAACAGCCGAGTACCTTAGCTACTAGACCATCAAGTGCAGGCAACGTCATTGAAAACACGCACATTTAACAGAATTGTGAAAGGCTTCAATGCAGCGTCGGGTTGAACCCGCTGCTAAACACCTGGGTCGTAGGTTTTAAATTTTGCTGATTAACTATTTTTACGGAAAGCTTGAGTGGTGGTGTTTTATTTATGATCGGTACAACATCCTTGGAATACCACTATATTGACAGAGATTTCACCCATTGACATGTAGTGTTTGACGTCGCAAAACAACCATCTGATTATGAAAGACACCGTAGTGGGGGGGGCTCCGGAAATTTCGACCACTTGGGGATCTTTATTGTGCACCCAAATCTGAGTACATGGGCCTACACTATTTCTGCCTCCACCGAAAATGCAGCCGCTGCAGCCGGGATTCGAACCCGCGACCTGCAGGTTTCACCTATGAAAGCTCTAAGCCAAGGATGCCAAATTAGCTATTTTGAAGCCAGATATAGCTACTTTTGAACTCGTCAAGCTACTGAAAATAAATTTAGCTACGAGTAGCTATTGTACCATTTTTATCGAAAGATTAGGTCCTACTCAAGCTACTTTAGTGAGCTCGAAATGTAGTGTATTGACATTTTCTAAATTGTTACAATACAGATATACATACTTGTACATACATACTTGTACAATACATACTTGTACATATATATGAAACCGGAAATCATTTCATTCAAGGAGATCAAATATGACGTTGGGTTTGTGAAGTGTATATTTAGTCATAAATTGAAGAGAAATAAGTGAAGGAAAAATTAACGGGCTGCCACAGAAAAAATTGTGCAATTTTTGCCGCTTTTTATTCCCCTTCATTTGCGACAAAATGACGCACGCACACACGCACGCACACACACACACACGCACACACACACACACACACACACGCGCGCACACACACACACACACACACACAGAAAAATGCGACGAACACAGCTTGCCGAGTCATGTAATTCAGAAATGACACGATAGCGTCATACTCAGTGAGGAAGGATAATGCTCATTCACTGGCCGATATCGGACAATGCTTATACGTATCGCAGATGTCATGTACGTTTACTGACTCAGCTTCACACATCTGCCATTTTATGTTTTTGGGAAAGAGTCATTTGTATGCTTGCTTAAGGTTCTGGTAGTTTAGAGTACAGTTTTTTTGTTGTTAACTGCGATCTTGAATGTAAGCCTACTTTGAGCTTTCCTGTCAGCTTTCTCCTCGGATAAGACGTGAAAGGCAACCCTATTGCGAAAACCAGCGCCACTTAGTACCAGCGTCCCGCGCCATGCCTGATTATGGGCCCAGCGTGGCGCTGGTACCAGCGCCTCCCAGCGCTTGTACTGGGACGCTGGAGTGGCAGCGTTTCAGTACTCTGCGCAAAATCGCCTCACAGGGTTAAAACTGGGGTGACCATTCGCCATAAGTAAATGAATATAAAAGCAAAATAGCACGCATTCACATAAAATTTTAAAAAATAAAACAGAAAAACACCTTACTTGACAGGATTTGACCTCGCCACTTTCTGAGTACTACCTGAGTACGCTACCCACCATGAGACACCGTAACGTGCATTGTACGTTGTAAAACGCGCCCTTCGACTGCATGTTTACAAGTCGCACAGCCAAGATCGACGTGATATTCCTTTCCCAATAACAATTGCGTCTTGATTCGACAGTGAGGACTGGCTTCCGGGAACCGAATGATGCGCAAATATAACAAGAGCGCAAAATTTTGTGAAGAATCCACATCTCAACTCTGACTAATAACAAATTGACTGGAGGAGCAGCCACATATTGTCGGCTGTTGCTGCCGATATTTTTTTTTATACAGGCTTCTCACTTTTTACTGGTCAACATGTACAGATAGTTTAAAATGACTTGCATATGCGCGCACACAATTAAATATTGAGATTATTTTGTTTCGCGCAAGCGACGATGTAGTGGTATGCATCCGGCGTGCCAGATTACACACTTGCAGTTATATCGATACCTGCAACTAAGAAACCGCTGAAGAAATTACTAATGCAATCTGCTCAAAAAGTATCCCAGTGTGTTAGTTCACTAAGGCGTACCAAGTTAACTACACAAAATTGCGTGTCCTTACATAAGAGTCAGATAAGTAATGGCTCCTGCGCTCAGAAAAAAGCTTTCTTTGGCAGCCTGCGTCGCTGAAAGCATGACGCATCGATCGTCGCTGCTCCTTGTGTGGGCACCACACACGCAGATAAATGATTGATTTAGGCTCAGGGATGTCTAAACTGTACTTTACAGTCATTCGTACACTTTAGAATTGTGCCTAATTAAAGTAAAAGCGCCGGCAGCATGTACACCACTGCGGCTGGCATGATAGGCCTCGCTTGAACGGGGCACGAAGTAAGGGTGCTCTCAAAGCAGCTGAGTTGCGATGCTTCAAGTTTCTGCATTTGATCTTTGCTACATTTCTAACTGTTACCTAAACAGCACCCGAAGTAAGAGGAAGGACAATCATTGCCAGAAATGCATTTACGAAGTAGCGATATCGAGTGACAGCCGTTTTTCTGGCCTCCGCTGGCAGTATACAGAGAGCGTGCCAGTGTACAGATATATGCAGTTTTATCAATGCCAACAATTAAAAACACCCATACAAATACTAATGCAATCCACTGAAACCATATGCCAGGGAGTCAGTTCACGAAGTCGTACTGAATAACCCACTGGAAATTGCGTGTTCTTACACATATTATTCAGAGAAGTACCGGCGAAGTGCAGCCGGCAGCTTTTGGTGACAGCCTGCTTAGCTGAAAGCGCGACGCATCGATCGTCAGCGCCCCTTGTGCGAATATCGACACTAGCCAAAATGGTTTAATTAGGTTCATGAATGTCACAACTATACTTTACAGTTATTCTCACACTTTAAATTTGTGTGTACATGAAGCAAGAAACGCCGGTAACGTATACACCAACGTGACAGGCATGACAGGCCTAATACTCGCTGGGCGGGCACTGGGTAAGACCGCTTTCGACGCGGCGAGTTGGGATGGTTGAAGATTCTGCATTTGAGCTTCGGAACATTTCTAACTGTTACGTGAAGTAAGTAGAAGGATAAGCATGGCCAGACATTCATTTAAGTGGTGTGGCGGAATCAAACGACAGCTTTTTTTCTTTCCTCCACTGGGAAATTATGCGAAGCGACAGAGCTCATTTACGTTTCGTCAACTTGGTGGCAAAAACAGTTTTTTTTATAGGAGTGGCGTGCAGCTGCATGCTTACGAACACTGAAATTTGGAATTGTTTCAGCAATACGCGGCTGATGCGAATATGGCCGGTATACGTGGGGGAATATGCGGAAAAAGTGCCTTAGAATTGCTGCGATACGTTCGTGCGCCTTCAAAGTACTTACAGCGCAATCTATTTTACAACTTTAAGGGTAGATTTTCCAATAAATCATGCGTCTTACGCAATTATTTCTGCCAAATTTAACCAAAAGGGTCTATTTATTGTGATTACACTTTTTGTACACCCATTTCTAATTTTATGCATTTTAAAAAAGAGCGAGTAAAAATAGTGTCTTTTTATCCCACAACAATAATCGTAATATATTACCTTCAATCCTTGCGCTATTTCCCCGCGCCCGGTACATTTCGGTCACGATCGACATGCCCATTATGGGGGTTACATTGCAGTCTCGGTAGGAAAGTGGCCAGCGCCGAGTTTTCAAGAAAAGAAGTGCACACGAGCCTGACGGCGATTATTGTTGTGGGACAAAAAGACACCCTTCACTCGATAATTTTTAGAGTGTGTGTACTATAGGTGTGTGTTCGCTAGTTACATCTAAGGGTGCTTACTTGAATGTTACACCTATCATATGTGTATATAGTTTGGAGCATCAATACATATCACATCTCAACAAATGCAATCAAACCGCATGCCAAAGTTCTGGTGAAAAGATCGATGTTTCGGCATTTGTTTTCATTTCACGTTTCATTCGCCAAAATATATCGTTCAATGTATTCTATTTATTATTCCACCTCCTATATACAATATTCAGAAGACTCCTCACATGTTAATTCATGCGTTGACTTTTTGGGATTCCTACTAAATAATACTTGGCTGCCCCTCATGTACATTCATTCCTAATTCACACAGAGACATCGGTAAAAGAGAATATGTTCAGCCTAAACATTACATGAAACGGTAACAGACTGCTTTTGATAAGCTATTGAAGGTGCTTTATCATTTGAAATCACACTAATTTTTTTCGTACCAGAGGTCTTGTTTTATTCACAATGCGGTCGACATATTTCCTCACACCGAAGTATTTCGCATCTATCCAGAAGTCACTGATTTATTCAGTGAGTTATATTTAGATCTATGAACATCGATTAGCTCAAATTGATTGTTTGCAGCGTTCGCGTTGCCATGGAACTAGGCATGTTTACAAATAACTGGCTAAGCTCACTCTGACGCAGCTGCGGTGCACGCAACCAGCACCGCAGGATAAGCTTGGCGCACACCCGCTAAGCTCGGCTGAACTCGTTTCAATGGAACGCACCACTCTGTCGGCACCTACTGCTCTTTTTTATTTGTTTGATATGAACGCTTGCACATCGTATAATGTACACGTGAACGATCGCAGCCGACACTAGCGCACCGTACCCGTGCCACAAGAAGGAAGAGTAGTTGACTAATTTCAGCGCTGTAATTGACAGTTCTAACTATAGCATTACAATGCACTGATAATCGCACATTTCTATGCTTGCACAAAATTTATGACTTGAGATAAAAGCAAGCGTCATTCATACTTTGTCGGTAGAAAAAAGCATAGTCCCTAGCTCCTTGATGAATGGCAGTGTGTTATTGAAAACAAGGTGATAGCAAAGCAGGGGTGTTGCTAGGATTTAAGCATGGAGGGGGATAGAAAGAGGAAACAAGGGGGCCTGACCAATTTGTATGTACAACTTTTCCTGTGGTTGTGTACGTGAGAATCCAAACCGGCAGCTTTCTTTTTTCGAAATGGGCCAAATTCTGACCCGAAAGTAGATCAAATGACACTCAATTGGGTCGTACCTTCATCTTTCCTCCAAAACAGTAACATTAAAACATTATTTAATTAATTACTGTTCTAAAAAAACGTTGATAGCATATATAGGCATAGGAAGCTTTAGTTCAGGTTGCTTTGGTTCTATATTTGGCCAATTTTGAATTAGAAAAACACCTCAAATGAACATAAAAACGAGGTGGAGATGTCTTAAATACGAAACAATCTCTGCGCCATCCTTCTCTAACTTTTTATTTATATCTATGTTGCACAAGTAACAAATTTGGACTCCAAAATGTCGAAAAAACGCTGCAATTACGCCTCATTTCGGAAAAGAAAAATGTGCATCACAAAGGCTACGCATTTGGCACCTGCATACGTCAGTGGCAAAAAAAAAAGACTAAAGCTCTGCTAGCAATTAAATATGTTGTCAAGCATAAAATATTACACTAAATCTTGGTGGCTTGACCTAGCTTGGAATTTATATCACAAAATGCTGCTGCTATAAATTTCGGTTTCGGTCTTGAGGTCTTGGGTACACATCTAGTACACTCTCGCAGGGCAACTGCGCATCGCCATCGTCAACTGGCAGACTTTGGATTGGGTGGTAACATGTTGTGCGAGTGTTTGCTGCAGGCTGACGGTGGCGGATTGTTTTACTATTCACTTGCTTTGTCCTGGATGTGTACTTATACGGCTTGCACAGTTTAACTCGCGCTTACTGTAGATAGAGTACGTGTCACTGTAATCTGTGGCGCGTCGGCAAGTACAGAACAACTTCGGTGCGGCGGAGTGTGTGTCCTCTGTCAACTGATGATGATGATGTTTGATGTTTTATGGCGCAAGGGCCATTTCACGGCCAAAGAGCGCCAGTTCATCTTACTAAAAACATGGACAATGATTGTGATAAGCGGCTGTATAAGGGCCATAAAATTCCTCGCGGTAAGGCGGGTAAAAACATGCAAGTAATAAAATCATGACCATGTCGTGAAAGGTGTGTGCGGTGTGAATAGATGACAAAAGTTGGTGATAATAAAAGACGATGGTGGATATGTATGGCATTAGCACAAGTGCCTCACACGTTCATACCCTTGCGTCCAAGGGCCGTGAGGCAAGTGCTTTCTTGTGTAACTACCGCAGCAAAAACCTCTCTGGAGAGGTCATGCTACGGGATGCCCGGGTATATGATGTGAAAACTATGAATTTCTTTAAAAAACGCTAACAATGATTTGTGACTAAAAAGCGGTTCCCTACCGACGAACATTGCAGGGTGCAAAGGTATATGTTGTCGGTAGGGTAATGGAAAGTGTTGTTTTCTTACAGTGTCCAATTGTTTGCACTCAATTAAAATGTGAAGGACTGTCAATACTTCACCACATTTGTTACACAATGGTGGATCGCCACCGGACAAAAGGTGTGTGTGTGTCGTGTATGTGTGTCCTATCCTGAGTCTCGTTAGTATTACCTGTGTATGACGCGATTTCGATACAGGCAGCCGATGACCAAGGTGTGGCTTAATAACGTGTAGTTTGTTTTGTGTGTGTGTATCCCACTTGCTCTGCCAGTATACTCTGAGGTTTCGTTTGAGAGACGGCTTAAGATCAACGGCCGGGATTGATATGGGTGTAGGGGCAGTGCTTTTATGGACGGATGCAGCGAGCTGATCCGCCCTCACGTTGCCTTGAATCTCACGGTGCCCTGGCACCCAGCACACTACAACATGTTGTTTGAGTGTGTATAGTGTGCATAAAATGGAGTAAAGTGAGACAAGGACTGGGTTTTTGTGTTTTTTAAGAGTGTGCAGAGCCGTTACTACACTGAGGGAGTCTGTATAAATTATTGCTTTTTGTATTTGTAATTGCTTGATGTGTTTAGCCGCCACAAGTATCGCGTAGGCTTCCGCTGTGAAGATACTTGTGCCTGGATGTAGAGGGCCAGCATCCGAAAAGGATGGGCTGACAGCAGCGTAGGACACAGAGGAGTTAGACTTGGAGGCATCTGTAAAGAACTCAGGACGTGTGTATTTATGTTGAAGTTCCAGGAAGTATGTTCGGATATGGGCAATAGGCGCATGTTTTGTAACTTCAAGAAAGGACACATCACAGTCTATAGTCTGCCACTGCCACGGTGGCAGATATGCTACAGGAGCCATTAAACTATGTTCAACTGAGACTCCAGTTTCCTCAGCTAGACTTTTCAGGCGAACTGAGAAGGGCTGCCTCATCGAAGGCCTGTTTTGAAACAGAATGGAGCTCGACAAATCAATAATAGTGGAGTATGAGGGGTGCTTCTTATCTGCTTTCACCTTAAGGAAATAAACAAAGGACATGTAAGTTCTCTGCAGATGAAGCGACCACTCATTCGACTCAACATAAAGGCTTTCTACGGGGCTGGTGCGAAAAGCACACGTAGAAAGGCGGATGCCCAATTGGTGCACGGGGTCCAGCATCTTCAAAGCACTTTGTGTTGCAGACTGATAAATAATGTCCCCATAATCTAAGCGGGTGCGAATGAGGCTTCGATACAGATTCATGAGACATTGCCTGTCACTACCCCACGTAGTACGTGACAACACTTTTAAAACATTCATGGCTTTTAAACATTTTGTTTTTAGATACTTGATGTGCGGTACGAAGGTCAACTTGTTGTCCAAGATTATTCCTAAGAATTTATGCTCCACATTGACAGACAGACGTTGACTGTTCAGTTCAATGTCAGGTTCTGAGTGCATGCCGCTCTTTCGGGAGAACAAGACACACGTGCTCTTTAGTGGGTTCAGTCGGAATCCGTTTTCCTCTGCCCAATTTGAGACCTTGTTTAAACCTAACTGAACCTGTCGCTCACACATGGCCAAGTTGCATGACTTGAAGCCAAGCTGAACGTCGTCGACATATGTACAATAGAACATATTGCGGGGAATGGACAAGTGCAAAGAATTCATTTTAATAATAAAAAGTGTGCAACTAAGCACACCACCTTGTGGCACGCCTGTTTCCTGGACAAATGTTTGGGAGAGCACACTGCCCAGACGGACACGGAATGTCCGGTTTAACAGGTAACTTTCGATTATATGAAACATTCTTCCGCGCACACCAAGGTGAGACAGGTCTCTTAGAATTCCGTAACGCCATGTAGTATCATAAGCCTTTTCGATATCGAGGAACACAGAGAGGAAATATTGTTTATGGACGAACGCGTCTCTGATCTGTGCCTCGATACGAATAAGGTGGTCTGTGGTGGATCTACTTTCTCGAAACCCGCACTGAAATGGGTCGAGCAAATTATTTGTTTCAAGAAAATGTACAAGTCGGCAGTTTATCATTTTTTCGAAGACTTTGCACAAGCAGCTTGTAAGTGGTATAGGCCTATAACTCGAGGGTAAAGAAGGGTTCTTGCCCTCTTTCAAAATGGGAATAACAATAGCCTCTTTCCAGGAGGTAGGAATAGTGCGAGAAGACCAAATAGCATTGTACAAACAAAGTAAGGTTTTTCGGGTTTCGTTTGGTAGGTTTTTTAACATTTCATACATCACACGGTCAGAACCTGGGGCAGAAGTACTGCAGGAGTTTAGAGATGTTTGGAGCTCAGCTAGATTGAAAGCTTGGTTATATGCCTCGTATCTAGTGGATTTGTGTTCGAGTTTCTGCTTTTCTATTCTTGTTCTGTATTTTTGGAAAGTGTCAGCATAGTGGGACGAGCTGGATACCTGTTCAAAATGTGCACCGAGGAAGTTTGCCTGATCTTCCAAGGTATCACCCTGAGTGTTTACGAGTGGAAGTGTGTATACTTGTTTTCCTGCTATCCTACCGACCATGTTCCAGACTTTAGCCTCCTGTGTGTATGAATTAACCCCTAATAAAAACTTCTGCCAGCTTTCTCTTCTGGCCTGCCGACGCGTTCTCCTGCCTTGAGACTTTATTTTCTTGAAGGTTTCAAGATTTTCGGCTGTCGGTGAGTTCCGAAGCAGCCTCCAAGCTCTGTTTTGCTGTTTGCGCGCATTTCGGCATTCAGAATTCCACCATGGCACACATCGTTTTCCAAGGTGTCCATTTGTTTGTGGGATGCATTTTGTTGCAGCATCAATCAAAAACGTTGTGAAGTAGTTCACAGCAACATCAATGTTCAAAGTACAGATGTCATTCCAACCTAGACAAGCGATAGTATGAAACTGTTCCCAGTCGGCTCTGTTTATGAGCCACTTGGGAACACGTGGTGGACACTCAGTTACTGTCGTTGTGCTCAAAACTACGGGGAAGTGGTCACTTCCGTACAGATTACTGACGACTTTCCACTGGAGTAGAGGCACAAGAGATGGAGATACTATGCTCAGGTCTATGGAGGAGTAGGTGTTATTAGCGAGGTTATAATAGGTTGGTTCTTTTCGATTTAGGAGACACGCGCTCGACAAGATAAGGAACTGTTCGATCAGTCGACCTCGCGCGTCATACCGAAAGTCACCCCATAACCTGCTATGCGCATTAAAGTCTCCAAGGAGAACATAAGGCTCCGGAAGTTCATCAATTAGAGAGTGTAAATCGCGTTTTTGGAGCTGATAGCTAGGAGGAATGTAAATACTGCAGATTGTGATCAGTTTATCAAAAAGAACCGCTCGAACAGCCACTGCCTCAAGGGGTGTTTGGAGTTGTAAGTGTGTGCATGCTATTCCTTATTCACTATGATGGCAACACCTCCGGATGATGTCATAGCATCAACACGGTCTTTTCGGAAAATAACATATTTACGAAGAAAATTTGTGTGCTTTAAATTAAGGTGTGTTTCTTGTACACACAGCACTTTTGGCGAGTGTTCATGTAAGAGTTCTTGGATGTCGTCAAGGTTTCTGAGAAGGCCCCTGACGTTCCATTGTATAATTTGAGTGTTCATGGTGAATGTGAAATAGTGCTGTGTGTACGAAAAGCGAGTGGCTGCTTAGACGGGGAGTTTGAGTTCACTTAACAGGGCCATCACTAGGCCCTGTTATTTGCTTTTTTGTTTTCTTGGCGCGCTCCAAGGACCCACGCCGCTCTTTCGGCACCAAGGGTGCCGATGTATCCATTGCCTCCTCGGAGGCACTGGATTCCCGCACATGCGGGCTGTTAGTTCGAATTTTGGGCCTCGCCTGGTGAGGGGAGGCCTTGAGACCCGAAGACTCTGGAGTCTCCGGTCTCTGTTTGGGAGTAGGCGGTGTAGCCTGGGCTACAGCCGCCTTGGGGGCAGGTGCCACAGCCGACGGCTCGCTCTGCGCAGGCCGAAGGGGTGGCGAGGGCTGGTGCGGCGTGTCCCCCTGACGCGCCGCATCAGCATATGTTGCGCCGTAAAATGGCGACACTCTTCGTCTTGCTTCTTTGAATGTGATGTTTTCTTTGACTTTAAGAGTGATGATTTCTTTTTCTTTCTTCCAGTTAGGACACGAACGCTAATACGCGGCGTGTTCCCCGTCACAATTCACGCAGTGAGGCGTGGTAACACAGTTATCAGATGGGTGGCCGCGGCCACCACATCTTGCACAAGTTTCCTGACCCCGGCAGTTCTGCGAACCATGACGAAATCGTTGACATTTATAACACCGTCTCGGATTGGGAATGTAGGGACGGACAGAGAGTTTGATGTAGCCTGTGTCTATAGATGAAGGCAGTGTGCTAGATGCAAAAGTGAGTATTAAATGTTTCGTAGGTATTTCTTTGTTGTCGCGTCTGATGACGATTCGTTTCACATCCGTGACATTTTGCTCTTTCCACCCTTCAAGCAGTTCCTGTTCAGACATTTCAAGAAGGTCTGCTTCTGAAACAACTCCGCGTGAGGTGTTCATCGATCTATGAGGTGAAACAGATACTGGGATATTACCAAATGCTACGAGACTGCCAAGTTTTTCATAGTGGTGTTTTTCAGGCAGCTCAAGGAGAAGGTCTCCGCTAGCCATCTTTGTAACCTTGTATCCTGGGCCAAAGAGCTCGGTCAGAGATTTAGCAACAAGAAATGGTGATATGGCTCTGGCATGTTTTGTTGGGTTTTTGCTGTGCACAACATGGAATTTGGGAAAGCATTGTTTGGGTTGGCTGAAAATTGAGATGTCATCGGTGCGTCCCCTCTTGGGCGGAGGACGATCTAGGAGACGGGGAAATGCAGGTGTTCCCATAGTAGTGTACTTTTTTTCGGCAGCAATGGCGACCACCCACCATGGAGTCCAACCAGGGGACGCTGAAGCGCTTAATAGCATAAGGCTGCAGACGCCAGCCGTACATTGCCACTATAACCAAATATAACTACTCAAGGTTGAGTAATTACACAAGGTTAACCCTTGCCGCCAGGAAAAATCGGAAGTAAATGGAAGAGAGAAGAAGACAGGACAGATTTAAAGACGAGAAAAGACTAAGATGTAGGAAGAGAGAGATAGGAAAAGGCGACTGCCGATTTCCCCTGGGTGGGTCAGCCCAGGGGTGCCGTCTACGTGAAGCCGGGGCCAAAGGGGTGTGTTGCCTCTGCCGGGGGGCCGTAAAGGTCCAATCACCCAGCGTCGGCTCAACCCCCAGGATCCCCTTTTCCCCGGACACGGCAAAGCCACGCACGGCTAGGCGTGGGAGGGAGTAGAAACTCCCCCGTTAGCTCGGGTCCGTGGTGTCGCTACACACCAAACGCCTACTTGCGCAGGCGCCCCTGCGGGGATCCTCTGTCAACTGCTTTCGTTGATGCTTGTGCACGCCGCAAGCTGAATGTTTGTGATCAAGCATTCAATGGAGTGTACGCTGTGAGCTACAGAAAAAAGGCTTTTGGAATTTGTGCTATTGCTGAAAAGGTAAGCTTTCATGCATGCGAACAACGAAGTGTAGAAGCGCGTGCCTGCCTGCCAACTTCCGATTTGCCCGCGATACTCGTATTTGCAGGCAGCGACCGTCTCTTGGCACCGGTAGCTTCGTGACCTTCCATCGCTGTGTGCTTATCTGCTGCAATGTTTCAACAGTTACAGTGTTTGTGAACCTCGTGGTGGCGCAAGGTTAAAAAACGAAGGGGGGGGGGGGATGCTGTGCGCAGATAGACCTTAGAGTGCGCGGCAGCGGGTGAAAAAAAAGAGAGCGGGGGGGGGGGGCGGGGGAGGGCACACTTCAGACAGTGGGGATCCGGTTCAACCAGCACTGCGACCACGGAATAACTCCGGTTATGTTGTTTTACCGTCAAATCAATATAATGATAAAGGAAGAGTCTGCATAGCTTCGATGCGGCTGATCGGCACCACATGTGCGCTAAGTATACCCTTTTGGACAATGTATCGGGCAGGCGAGGCATGCATCAACGCACGGACTAGAACTAGGTAGATGGAGATCCTAAACTCGTGGCTCACACCCGCCCTGGGGGATCGGCAAAGAATCGGGTAGCTTTCGAAAAGACGAATGTATATAATTAAATACTGGCGAAAAGATAGTTACCAGCCATATTGTTTTTTGTAAACTATTTTGAATAAAAACTTTTTATGAGTTAGTTCCTACTGACTGAGTAATAAATAATTGATATCAATAAAAATTCTTCTATAGCCTACATTGGTTAACTGAGAATTTTTTTGTATTGCGGTTGGTAAGTAAATCTTTTAGACTGTACAATAAAATCTCTCACGGCCGCGCACACTTTCCCGTTGCTGTGCCCTAGGGTATGTGCCCCTAGGGATTGTAAATTTCACGTTGTTGAAGCGAAGCAAAGGATTCGTAATGATATTTCTAGTGATACCTTTCTTAATGTTGAAAACTTTCAACAAGAGACGAAAAAGTGCTCCACATTTTCCTCTTTTCTACAAAAAGAACAAAGTGGGAAGAAAGTAAAGCCTGCTCTAAACAAATGAAAATTTAATGGAAGAATAAAACAGCTAAATTGAGTGATTAAAACTTGGAGGCATCGGTTATGACATGAGGAAGTTTTCCAGGGTGTCATAAAATGGTTGAAATCCAGATAATTTTTATAGATGGTGTAGAGAATTCCCCATCATGATTTGCCTCCGAAATCTGAAAGCTACTATATAGGCCGTTGTAGGGGTAATACTGATAGTTGGTTCGTATAACGCCACTTTCGCTAGTGCATCAGCTCTTTCATTTAGAGTTATGCCTCCATGCCCCGGCAGCCATTCTAATCACACCTGGGTTAAGTGATTCGGTACTAGGGAGTTGAATTCACTTAATGATTTGGAATCACTGGATGTCGTGAGCACACTGCAGACCGACAAGGAGTCTTATTACGGTGGTATTTATTGATGTTGGCAGTTTTCGAAAGGCCAATACTACGGCTAAAAACTGTCATTGCTTCTCTCCTTCAGCATCGTCACCTGTCACTTCCAACAGTTGCTTCTCTTGAAAGACAGTGGGACAACTGGAATAACCTTCTTTATGAGCGCCCTCACAGAAACAGCACTTCTCAGTTTGAACCTTGCATTTTAGGTGAGGGTCACTCACACGCTGATTGCAACACCGTATTCCAGATTTACACAAATGAGCACTATGGCCAAAACGCCAACAATTTTTGCATTACGGGGGACGCGATGCTAATGGTTTACCTGAAGATTAGTGGCAAAGATTTTATTTCAGATAGGCACGATGTTGCAGCGAAAGTTACCATGATTGACTCGGTGGCTACCTTCACCTTGTCTACTACTCGATCGCACCGGTAGATAGCTATTACTGCGGCCAAGGAGTGTTTCTCGAGCGGTTCAGTTGGGCTTAGTTGTGAGTCAACTCCATGCACAACGCCTTTGGTGCATGCAAGATGGGGTGGGATATATGCACTTACCAGGATAGAGACAAATGTTGAGCATTTCAGATAAGCTACGCAGTTTTTGACTGGTTATCGTCACACTATACATCCGCGGCCAAACTGTCGTACCTCAGTGATGCTTTCGCACTCAGAGTTACCAAATGCTAGCGGAGATTAGGACCCTACCCCAGCGACGTGCGTGAGCAATAGCGAAGCGAAGCTGTCATGGCATAACTTTCGCCTTCTGAGCGACGCATTGGAGCTGCCCGGCTATTTGTCGTAGTATTGTGCGCGTGTTTTGTGGGGCAGCTTTACTGTGGTATTGTCGCTGGACGTAAAATGTGTGGTTTGACAACAGTGCAACATGCCGCTATGCGACTGCGATGGTGTGGCAATACCCTGCCACTCAAGCGAGCATGACAGCACTGTTGTGCACAACAAAGCAGCTTATGGGTGCGCCGAGTTGGTGGCACTATCACGTACACAAATGGTAGGAAATACTAATGTTTCCTCTGCTCACGCATACCCATCGTCGCCGGAGTAGCAGAAGGCTTTTTGCATTTTTTGTTGCATGAAGAGAGCAAAGAAAAGCAAAAAAGTCAGTAAGCTAATGTAATGATAAATGGTGCGTGTTTTCAAACTCAAGAGTGAATTTCTTGAAAGCTTTGTTCGGCCAGCCAATTCAAGCAAGTGCACCTTAAAAAAGCAAGTTTGTGTGGCATGATTTCTTTTGTATTGATAAAGCATGAGTGAAACAATGGTTTCAGGCCTATACCCTAAAGCAAAAAAAAAACAAACAAACGCTTTATCACGCTGCGATGTGATGAAGTGAGTATTAGGCGAAATTTGTTTTCTATTTATTCTCTTTTCATGCCCAGAATATGAGCTTGTAAGATGGCTTTACGATAACAATTTTGCACTGTTCATTTGGACTGCGTTGAAAAACATTGACATTGCGCGATCAAGGTACGGTAGCAACATAAGATTGTATTGATTTAGCTTGGAAGATAAATTATGTTAAACAGACCTAATCATGGCCATTCGATGTCAGAGAAATGTGGTTATTAACAGTGTTTTCGAGAAAGTACGTGCATTTCAAGGTATTATTTCATTACGCTATCGAAAAAAACAGCGTTTCCAGTACCCTCCAGTGTGTTCCAGCGCGCTGGGTGACGCTAGAAACGCTGTACAGTGTGTCTCAGTGTACTACAGCTTGCTGCGAGGCACAGAAACACACTTTACAGCGTGACCAGTGTCGCGAAGTGCGCTGAAACGCACTGGACCACACTGTACAGCGTGGCCAGTGTTGCCCTGTGCGCTGAAACGCACTGTGCCACATGGTACAGGGTAGCCCAGTGTCTTAAAGCACGCTGGAAGGCACTGATGACGCTGTACGCTCTCTACCGCACACTGAATGTTAGCGGCAAATTGGTAGAAAATAGGTGCGATCGGCGCACTTTCTGTAAGACTTGATATTGAATCGCGGCATGTCGAGCGTAAGATTTACTGTATATGATAGTATTCTCATCTATATGCTAAACATATATAGCTTCAGTTTCCTTAGGCAATGAATGCGAATATGCTAAAACATTCATATGTTGATCGCGCGGGTCAGAGGCACTGCCAGGATTTTTCTTGGGGGGACAAACGACAAATTTGTTCCTGCAGGGGGGGAGGGCAGGGAGCACAGAACTTACCTATTGTGTTTTACCTATGCTTGCTCCTGGAGGTGGGGGGCAAATAGGGGGAGGCAAAAATTTCGAGAGAAAATGTGCCAGCCCACCCATGGATATCCCCCTTGGCACGGATGCACTTTCCTTAAAGTTTGTCTGGGTTTCGTCAATGTATTTCTTAAACGGCATCGATAGAACTGAGAATTCGCAACACAAAATTACAGTAATATCAGTGTGATTATCAAGACCAACCTACTCTAGCAATGAGTAGTTGCGGCACGTACCATAGAAAGCCGCACGTCCCCAGCCGCAGTTATTCACTGCATTACCCAATCTTGGTGTTTTTAGCTTCTGATTTGTGCAATCGAATGTAAAAATATGACCATTCATGGGTACGTTATGATAAAAACTGTGATGTAACGATTATTACACTCTTTTTAACTGAATATCTGCGATTTTCACAGCAACCGTGGCACAAGAAGTACGGCCCTAAGCCTAGTGGTCGTTTAGGCTAGAGTGAACTGCTGCGGCTGTCGTTCGCGGAACATAAACAAAGAGGATTGAAAATACTTCCAAACTATCGACGGACAAAATCCACAGTGTTCAGACAGCAGTTCAGATGAACGCTGTTTTGTACATAGGTGTGACTAACTGCATGGAGTCACTACAATTGCCGTAAGAAATCTGCAGCTACGCTAACAAGCTTTGCGGAAAACGTGCCAGATGGATGTGATCCTAGGCAACCCGCAAAGAATGAGCTAACAATCGCAAGTTTGGCACGAGTACGAAGACACGAAACACTGCGTATGTAAACGAGAAATTCAAAGTATAGGATACCTGAATTACTTTTAAAATGAAGAAAAATGAACGCACTCCCGTGTTTAACGTGTGGGGTAGTGAGCAGCGTGTCTGGCTCAGAATTTGTGATGTGTTACGGTAATTGGTTCGACTCCCGCTCACTCAGTCTTTTTTTCAATTTTTCTTTTTCTTTTTTCACTGTGTGTGTGTTTCAGCTCTAGTTACGATGTGCGCATGACCACAAATTTTAAACACAATTTAAGAGCCAGATTTTGGCCTATACTGGTTATCCCTGAGTGAAGCACCAGCGTGCCTCATCCAGCGTGGCACTGTCCCAGTGTCAGCGCCACACTGGACACTGGTCCAGTAATCTGGTATGGCGCTGGGCCTGTGCCACTGGTTTTAGCGATAAGGTACTCACATATCAGCACTGGGAATTGCCACAATTGCATGTGAATTTAGCATTAAGGAGATGTGTTACTCATACAAGGCTAATTTAAGTGCACTGATATCAATGAGTTGAATCTGTTGAACTTTGTTATTTAGTCAACTTGGTCCTTTCTTCTGGGTATTTGATTTGGTGTTGCCATATTGCTTGTGAATATTACAGAGTATTCTAACTATTGAGACAATTTTTGGCAAGGTAGAAACTGCTGGTATGGGTTCTGGCTCTTTTTTCATCATTACAAATGTGGTGTTTATTTTCGCCATGAATCAATAAGAAGTTACCCATTCAGACACCTAAACAGATGATTTTTGGAGTTTACGTCCCAAAACCACCATCTGTATATGAGAGAAGCAGTAGCGGCGGGCTCCGGTAATTCAACCACCTGGGGTTGTTTACCATGCACCTAAATCTGAGTATACGTGCCTACAACGTTCCCGCCTCCATCGGAATTTCAGCCGCCCCAGCCGGGACTTAATCCCGCGACCTGCTTGTCAGCAGCCAAGCACCTCAGCCACTGGATCACCATGGCAGGGCGGACCTCCTAAACAGAGCAGCTGGGATTGTTCATTAAGCTGGTATTACACGGGTTTCATTACAAAGGGGTATAATATTTGGTGTTTAACGTCGAAAAACCATCTTATGGTCATCAGTGACACTGTAGTGGAGAGGTACATAAATTTTTACCACCTGAAGCTCAATAATGTGCACAAAAATCTACCCAAAATTGCCTCAATGATTTTTGCTTCATCGAGAATGGGTTTAATAACAAAGTGAATGTTACCAACATTTGCACCCCTTTACACTAGAATGCGGAATATACAGAATTCAAAAACTGTCGGGAGTAGTAGCGCATAGTATTGTCATGTATTTTTCACCTCTGTACTTTAAGTGAAAAGTTTACAAGGAACTACTTAGGAGCAGCTCAATTTTTCACCTATTTCATGTTATGTTAGAAAGTCTACAATGGTACTGTCAAGAGTGAGTAAGTGGTAAGACATTCATTTTTATGCATATAGAAAACCTAATGACATTTTTTTTACCCTTTTCAGGAAGACATTTATGGGAAAGCAGAAAGAGTTGCTCACCCACCTGTTTGTGTACAAGACCGTGCATTGTGAAAACACTCCTCTGTGCTTCACTGTACACTAAGTCGATCATTTCGTACTTCTTACAACATGGGGGATCATACTCTCGATGTGTTTGGAATATACGCAGAGTGTTATGCTTGGTACTGCATGAAACATATCCGATAGCATGCCCATTTTAACATTTCGCATTGTTAGAAACGACACTAGGTGGAACTGGCTTTATACAAAAAACTTATTCCTACGATAGACAGTGGAGCAAGTTGACGAGTAATAAGAGTTGAGGAAAAAGCTTAAAAAAAACCCACAATATAGTGAAATGTAAATGAAACGCGCAGTACAATGCGCTACTGGAAAGAAAGTGTGATGACAACCCCAAAAAATACACACGCATAGTACGAAAAAAAAATGCAAGATGATAGTAATATGCAGTCGCTGAATGAGAACGAACGTGACTAAACTAACCATACATGTCGTAAACTTCAGTTTATAGTACGGCGTTGACCTATTTTATTCATTTCTATTTGTATGTTGGTTTGTTATCGAACAGTTTTAACTATGATCTGAAATCCCAACTGCTTTAAAGTCTGTATACGTTTGTGGTCATATTAGATTCAACCACATGGCACACCATGCTCTAGGACACCATAAGCTGACCACCATCTGCTATATATAGGAAGTTTCAAATTTTATGCCTTTGATTTCTTAACTATAAGTGGACTATGCAGCCCAGGTAACTGCATTAATTTTGTTGTGGTATTTATGCATAAGCCATAAAGTAAGGAAATAACCTAAAGAACTTCATAGGTTGTTGATCACATTTGCTAGCATGAAAATATTGTAAACATATCTGTACTAATTATATACTATGAGGAAGAGCTTCATTATAGGCGAGCTCGAGCTGGCACACACTGATGATGAAATCTGCAGATGTGGAAATTATACAAATCATGATGACACGTTCAATTGATAAAGAAGAGTCGGTGACTGCGCTCATAATACACATAAAGCATTGGTTTATTGTAGGTATGCGATAATGCCGACAAGTTCCTTAGCATGGGTTATTCCCGGAAGTCACATTACTTTTCAGACATTGGTGAATAAACATATGAAGCTATATATGAGTACAATGTTAATTTGTATGCATGACTGAACACTTTATGGTTGCATATTTTGTAAATGTAATGCTAGCCTTATTGTACCGATTTGCTAACATTCAAGAGTAGACTGACACCAAGTTTCTTGTACATATTATTTCTGTGCATTGTGTTTATATTCTTTCGATTGTGCACTGTGAACAGCACATGATAGTGCGTGTTACGAGATTCTTTGGTCTTGTTTCATCTAGCCTTACTGCGGTGAATAATAAATATATGGTGCTTCGGCCGTGCCGTGTATAATTCCTAGTGTTTTGTATTAGTTATGCATACCGTATGCTAATATGTAAATACACATATGCTTATACTCACATGACGACTGATCCTTTTATGGTCACAATAAAATATTTCAAACACTATCTTAAATCACTTGAGGTATGCAATAGGAATTGCTGAAATGCTGCTGACTCAATGTTATGTTTTGTGCTTTTATTACCAAGCAAGTCGAGCAGATGTTTTACTCTTCAAAAATATTGTGGAAGACAAATAGCTGACAGGCAAACAGGCTGAAAATTTTCACTCTGTTCATGCACTAATTAGTGGGTACTTCATCATACGTAGCACTACTGAAGTGGTGTGTTGCAAAAATGAACTTCAACATAATATGCAGGTGACAACACAGTGCCACAATGAGTAAGATTTTCCAGTTTTGTGTTTATTTGCTGCACTCCTCGGGGTTTCTATGTTTTGTCTACAAGATTTTAAATGGCAAAGAAGCCAACCTGTCTTCTGTGCATACGGTATACTCTAGCTAAAAGACATTTTTTACTGAAGAACAGCTCTTTTGTAAAGGAAGACTAATTTGGCACTTGTTTTCTATACGCGCTGCATCATATGTGCACCAAGAGTGCCAAATACTCATGGTCATTCATAAGGGCGTTGTGCTTGTGAATTAACATCAGTATTTAGCGAGACACCTGTCAACTGCTAATTTCTAGTGGTTGTGCTTGACATTAGCCCAAGCCTTAGGCATTCCCTTCAATCCACTTTTGTAATATTTAAAAATAAAGGTTGATTAGCAAGGTAAAAGAGTGGCAGCTTGGGGTAGTTGGTATGACAGGGCGACAGTTATAGCGCGAGGACAGAACGACGACAAAGAGACAAGGACAGGAAGAGTTGCAAGTTAGCTCTCGTGTTCATCGTGTTCTTGTCTCTTTGTCGTCGTTGTGTTCGCGCGCTATACTTATCATCATTAGTAAGATTGTGAGGAGTCAGCAATTGCTAAAACAACTAAATATTGAGTTTGGGTTAGAGAACCAAACTTTGGCGAGCTAAAATACGAGTTGTGAATAAGTGCTCACTGCGGATATAGATTATCGTTCAGTTGCTTAGAAGGCAAGTGCTGCTGCCACTGCGTTTGGCTTGCGACAGTACGTGTGCAGTAAAAGCATTTGGTGTAGGCGCGTTAGTGTCTTTGTAATGCCTAGGGGGAAAGGTGCGAAGTCCGCTCGGTACATTCACTCAATAGAAAGGGTGGGCACTGCAACAAACCTTCGCCCCTCCACTACCGCAGAATCGGAATCTTGGGCACGCTTACGGTCACCTGCGTGTGTAACTTTTATTCTTCTTCTTTATATGCTATGGAAAACGGTGGTGGTGGTGAACACGCTTGTGACAGGGGAGAACAATGAAGGATGGCACGCTAGCGCTGACTACACATAGTCGGTCACGGCAGAGTTTTGAAATAAAAAAAGACGTGTCGCTCAGTATTTCATCTTCATCTATGAGGATTCTGTGTGGTGACTGTCTCAGACAACTATATACAATAGAAGCTCAGGCTGTCTCGAGCAGCTCACAACACGCCGCTGCCATTAGACGCGGCAAGTCGAGACAGAATTACCGAAAATAGCTTCACAACGTACGCCCATGGAATGCACGTAGGTTCGGCAATCTGAAGATACACTTTGTCACGCTGGTATCTACGAATTTTGGGCGAGTGAAGCACTGTACATGTAAAAAGAAGTGCTCAAGTGGGCACACGTTTACCATTTTTCTAGCAGCACGACACGATAAGCCGAATAGTCTGAAGCCGAAGGTGGTCACCGTGGGCTGCATGACACGCTTCAGTTTATGTAGTGGCCTTGTACAAGCGCTGACACATGCCGCTGCTACGAGAACAAAAGGTTGAAGTGCCACCGACGTGTTAGTAGCCACTTTGTACATATCGATCTCCGTGATAAACCAGGAAAGCTAGTGGTGGCACTGTGCTGTAATGGTTATCGCATTCGCTTTCAGTGCATGCGGTCTCAAGTTCTAGTCCTGTGTCGTCGGCAATTGTATGCAAATGTCATGTCTTTGCGTGGATACGTGGATGTACATTTTACTAATATGTCCCTGCGATGAACAATAGCAATAAATTCCTCCGAAACAATACCTTCTGGCCTGAAACACTTTTTTGCCCTCGTACAAAAGGTTGTTTTAGGCTATCAAAAGAAGCACAAAAACTTCCACTACGCTCCATTCAAGGCCCTAGTATATTTAAATAAAAACACCAACGTTACCGCCTAAATTCCCCATTTTGACCCCATTTACTTTGTAAACAAAACTTGTTAGGCCTTCTGCCAAGACATATCGGCCATGTATCTCAAAAACAGAGGTAGGTTATCTCAAATAAGCAATTAGCGAAGCTCAATTACTCAAATATAAATCAAATACGAGCAATATTTGTGAATTATAGAGTTTAATAAACAAGGCTGACCGCTATAAACATTCGAAGGGGATGGCTCTCGCTTCAGCGTCATGTTCAAACGAGGAAAACAGACTTCCCAGAGACTACAAAAACATCGCAAACAAGGATGTTTGCGGTGTTTTTGTAAAAACTTCCTAAAAGGCTAAAACTTGTATAGAGTGTATAACTAGCACTGGCAATGGGTGGTGGTTGTGTCAGATATAACCATGAAATTACGGCGTAACACAGTTGTATTTCCATTCTTCTGTTCATTCATTTATTTATTTATTCATTTATTTATTTATTTATTCGTTTGTTCGTTCGTTCGTGTGTGCGTGTGCGTGTGTGTTCGTGTGTGTGTGAAAAAGAAGTTGTCCTTGGATCCAGTGGAAAAATACCAAAAAGTGGAGGACGGGCAAAACGAAAACTTATTTTTTCTACGTTTCAGCTGGGGACCGGCCTTCATCAGGGATATATATATATATATATATATATTTACTATGACGCTACATATGTTGTAACAAACTTAGACAATCGTTGACTAGCTATGTATACAACCTCCGAGCAGAAGACATTGCATGCGTGATCGAACAGTATTATACTCTTTACCACGCCCCCAAATGTTTTTATATATTGGTGTTCAAAATAATAACTAAGAAATGTATTCTCCAAATAAAAAATACCAGAATCTTACGCAAATTTAGAGTACGAACAAAACTAGTTACTCTAAAATTAAAATATTTTATATAATTGTTTGTAATAAAATATATATCCCCTATCACATATGGCATCTCGAAGGGCAGAGACGACGGAACCGCACAAATTGTCCTCCAATAACAAAGCAGGTAGAAACATCGATTGAGAGATAAAAAGCGAGGACTGATACTTCGCTAAACAGACGAACACGGTTCAACTAAGACAGGGATGTCATTGTACGGTTGAACCAATGCCATTTTACTGGAATATAGTATCTCGAAATGAATGTAAATACTTGTGCGAAGTCGACAACTATGAAGTTAAAAATTATGATGTGTGGTATGCTGCAAACACCCGTCCATGTTGCCCTTGTCACATTAACACTGAAGAGCACCGAACAACTTAGGAAGCAATAAAATGCAAGTTTGGATGTACTAGGGAGGTAAACCTGCTCGCTAGGTAGACCGCGCATACTCAGACCTTGTCTGTATACGCACGGGGCGACTCCTCTTGTGAACGCCGGCACGTTCGGTGTTCAGAGTGATTCTAAGAGCACCTGTACACCGTCCATCGCTTTCTACAGTTATAGTTCCCGTTTCGAGGCCTTAATGTCGGACAAATATTGAGTTTTACTTAGACACGCCGACTGCTGCCTTCGTGAACGTAACAACCCCGTAACAGTATACACCTTACCATCCCAAGTAATCTATAAATACAGTTCACATTCCTAAGACCTCCTTCCAAATGTGGCGAATAAATTTTCTGGGAGCCAAGTCATAAATTGCCAACATTATGGCGCAAGTCCTAACCACAGCAGGTCAAAAGGCAAAGGGGTAAGTCTGCTTAATTTGCTTGGCGTCAGGACCATCTTCGAGAAGAGGGCTCCCCCTCCATTGACACGTTTCTCTCAACACATGCACACTTTCGGAAAACAGTTTTCAGTGAAACGCACTTTTCGTTTTGTTTGAGGTAGTCATTAGTAAAACAAGGTGTGGTGAAAGGAGTACCTTTTCATTTTTCGCTTTTGAACGGCAATAGGAACAAGTTCCCGTTTTTACGATGACAAAATAAAAGCTCTTCAAATAAGAATGCGAAGTCGAGGCAGCCAATATTTTCACCTCAAATTAGCTGCATGTGTATGTGCGTTCGAAAGATATGACATAAATCAGGTTTGAAGATCAGGACCACCTCATTGGCTTTTAATCTTCAGTAATGTATTGAATACACTGCCGGAGTGTCAACAGATCGAATTGCCACAGTGGCAAAAAGTCTTAGCAAGCTTTATAAGTTCAGAGCAAACTTTCTCAGCATCGCGATTAAGTTATGAAAAATAGAATACACTTACCACTCCGAAAGAGCCTTCCCCTAGTTTTTGGTCCACATGGAAGCACTGGTGCAGGTATGAGCCAGGGGCTTCTTCGAGGTAGTGATTACTGTGGAAAGCTGGATTGCAGATGAGCCGACAGTCAAGCGAAACGGAGGCAGTTTCTCCTACAAATGCCTAGCGATTAACTTCTAAGATTCACACATTAACAATATACGGAATATTCAAAATGAAGCTGAATATGTGCAGGTTACAGTTTATACTTGTTACATGAAGCAGATGTGTAGTGACAACATTGGCTTCAGAACTAATAACACGAAGTTCCTTCCCTGGCAGCTTCACAATGCCTTCCTAAGTTGTTTTTAGTAAACGATTGCGAAATTATGCACCATGAAAAAACCGACAGAATTGTCCTGCAAGCAGTTTCGGTAGACTTCTGCAACTAATTGAACAATTCGAACTGCTTAACCCAGCCGAAAAACAAAAAAAATGTTAGGAAAGAAACAGAGCTCATCTTTTTTTGTTAACTTCGCTCAAACTTCTAATCATCATCATCGTTGTCATCGCCAGCTTGACTACGCCCACTGTAGGGAAAGGGCATTTCCTATGATCCGCCAATCAACCTGGTCTTGTGCTGTCTGTGGCCACATTCTACCCGCAAACCTTTTATTCTCGTCGGCCCGCCTAACTGTGTATCCCCTTCGTGCGTTTGCCTTCCCTTGGAATCCAGTCAGTTATCTTTAATGACCAATGGTTATCTTGCCTACGTTCTACGTGTGCAGGCCAATGTTCATTTCTTTTTCTTGATTTCAACTTGTATTCTTACCCCCGGTTTCTTCTCTGAAGAACTCGGCTCTTTTCCTGTCTCTTAAGGCTACACCAGTCATATTTATTTCCATCGCTCGCTGTGTCATCCTAAAATTAGGCTGCACCCTCTTTTTAAACCTCCAGCTTTCTGCTATGTAGATAAGCACTGGCAAGATGCAGCTGTTATATACCTTCCTCTTGAGGGTTACTGACAGATTACCATTCAAGATTTCAGAATTCTTGCTGATTGCGACTCACATCATCCTTATTCATGTTATTTCAATCCATTGTTCGCCTCCGCCGTTACTACCTGTCTTAAGTAGACATATTTCTTCAAACTTTCAGCGTCTCTCCACCTATCGCAAAGTGCTGTTTGATCTACTTATCCCAAATTGCCGAGACTCTTGCACATTAATTTAGTTTTGGACGTTAATTTTCAGTCATACTTTTCTGATTTTCGTGTCCTAATAAGTAATCATCAGCTGTATTTTCCCCCTGAGTAACTCATCAATGCAACGCCATCAGTGAATAGCAGGTTAGTAGATACTCTCTATTGACGCTAATCCGTAACTCTTCCCAATTCAGGGTCTGGAATATTTCCTGTTAACACGCGGTGAATTGCATCGAAGAGATTGATGGACAGGAAGCTGATTGGCCTGTAACTTTTCAAGTCCTTCACGTCTCCTTTCTTATGGGCTAGGATGATTTAGGGGTTCTGCAAAGATTGTGGTACCTTTAGGGTGAGGGTGCACTTGTATACAAGGTGGCTAACTTTTTTTGCACAATTTCTCCGCCATCTTTCAGGAGGTCCGTTGTTACCTTATCCTCACCAGCGGCTTTGCCTCTGAATTCCTTTTAGGGCTTTCCTTACTACCCCTGTCGTTACTGGTAGGATGTCAAATTCCTTCGGTTCATTAGTGTTTCTCACGATATCAGCCTGGTCGTTTTGGCTTCTGTACAGCTCTCTATAAGACTCCTCCGCTGTCTTGACTATCCTATCTATATTGATTACATGGCCTTCCTTGTTCCTCAATGGATACATCCGATTTTCGTTACGCACAAGTCTGCATTCGCAGATTTTAGGCTTCTACCACTTCTCACAGCTTTCTCAAGTGTCACCATAATACACCTCCTGGTGTCATCTTCCTTGCGCCTATTGAATAACTTCGAAAGTTTGAACTAGCTCTATGTTGTCGGTTGCATTTGGGACATTCATTGTTTGTCGTCTCTTAAAATATATTTTCGTCTCCCGTGATAGTTTTCTAGTTTCCTGTGTAGTGACTGTACTTCAATTGCACAGCCTTTGATGATACTAGTATTATTATCATTCATTTTGTTAATGCTAACGTCGGTTACCCCATTTCTCCCCTCGAATCGATACTGAAGCAAAACTCTGAATTCCAGTATTCCTTCGCAGCACCAGCTTAATATTTGGCTTCTTGTGTATCAGTTTTTGTCCGATTTTTTTAAACTAGGTGAATACGAGCTCTTTCAATTCAATGGTCACTGCATCTGATCTTCCCAACTACTTCTATATCCTGTACAATGCCTAGGTGTGCATTCAGAATGAAGTGTACTTCATTTTTAGTTTCGCCATTAGGACTTCACCACATCTACATACTGTTTGCCCTTTTTCTGAAGAAGATATAAAAAATCCATAAATTATTACGCTCTGAACACTACTAAAAACACCCCTCTGGTATTGACAGAGCCGAAGCCATATTCCCTCACTGCAAAGTTCCCGCCTGTTTTTTGCCCCCTTTGACATTAAAGTCGCCCATTAAACTAGTATACTATGTCTTTATTTTATTAATGGCTGACTCCACGTCTCCATAGAAGCGTTCAACCAAATGATCATCATGGCTTGATATAGTCGCGTATGCCTGTACCACCTTCATCTTGTACCTTTCGTTAAACTTCATTATATACGTGGCACCCTCTCACTGATGCAATATTATTCCTGTATGTTGCCAGCGATATTCTTGTGTATTGAAAACCCCACAAGTTGTTCTTTTCTGTCAACTAATTCGCAGAAGCATAGAACATATCTATTCTTCAGCACTGTATAGGCCTAACGTGTCCGGATAACTTCGCTGAGCTCTTCCGATCCCTCAACGAGCACAGCTAAACTAGCCTCAATAGATAGTGATCTAGCATTGAAGGTAGCCAATTTCAGATTCCAATAGTAGCCTATCCTAGCTCAAGCCTCTAATATTCACTCATAATTTATTATTTGCTATGTCTTTTTGGGCTTTAAATTGTACACCAACTGTAGAGTTTAAGTGTGGGCAGAGTTTACTCAAGTTACTTCCGCGGTCACTTTCTTTACTGCGAGAATATCGTGCGAATGAAGTGTCTCAACGGAGATTACAGAGTGCATGTGGTCAAACAAATATCCACGAAATGTTTGTCACATGAAGGTAATGCCATTATGACGAACACTAGAGCACTGTACAGCCCGCCTTGTGGAACAAGATGGGCCGCGAAAGGTTTTGTGGGGTGGAACCCGTGAGCGGTGGACTTGGGCCTGTGTCAGGCCAGTATTAGGGCCGGGTCACATAAATATGAATACAATGGAGTATGTACGCTGTTTGATTTGTTTGAACTTGATACCCTATTCGAAATTCTGGGCTGGTGGATGCCGACTCGTTGGTAAATATTGTCGAAAAATTAGTGTATATGGTCGAAATATTAATGGATATAGTGGAAACTGTAGTGGTCATAAAGGCTGATGACGGCTAGAGAGGAAAAATGGCGGCAGATGGTGGTGGTGGTTGCGAGGTAATAGCAGTGACAACGGAAAATGGCTGCTGATGGTGGCGAGGCAAAACGTGTTTGGTGACAGGCTTGGTGAGCAAGGTGGATGACGGTGGCGTAATGGAAGCTTTGTGGATGATGGTGGAATGATAAGAAAACACAACACAGTATGTTAAATCACTGAGTTGTAGCATTTCATTCTTGAATGGGCAGAGATATGTTTATGGTCAAAAGAAACCAACGCTGCTCAATACGCTTTCTAGCACGTGTATTTTTTAATCGTGTGGTGTCAACAACGTTCAATTTTTGGGGAGTTTAGAATACACGGCCTTGAATATGTTTACATTTCGCGTAGGTACTGACATCACGAAAAGTTAATTCGTGCGCGAAAACTTGACACGATCACTCACACACGCACACACCCATGCATCAAACACACAGCGCTCATTTCCAACTGATTTATTCATAGCTCGAAGGCTTGAATATATACAGGACACATTGTGCGCACACACACCAAAAAAAGGCCAACAGCATACATTATCAAAACGTACAGTTTATCAATGTTATAGCCTTAGAGCGATAAACTGAAGCTCGCTTGGTAACAACAAAATTGAAGGGGCGCTTACACAGTGATTTTTATTTTTTTCCATGAAAAAGGCTTCTAACACTTCACGTGCAGTTTTACTTGCGCTTCTGCCAAGAATCTTCGTTTCAGAAAATCGTGCGTCACAACCACACGAGACGACATGCGCAACCAGGTGCTCATACTTGTCAACCCTTTTCGTTAATTTTTGGGCGTGTTCCCTTAATCGGTCATTAATACACCGTTCGGTTTGGCCAATGTTCACTTTTCCGCAGGATAAGGGTATGGAGTACACAACCCCCATGGAACACTTAACAAAGGCCCTCATGTTTCTTCTGACAGCCGTGCTTCCTTCTATCGCACACACTTTGGCACAGGCTTCTAATTTTTTCTGGTGCGGAAAACACCATCGGTACGCCGTGCCTGGCCACGACTTTCTTAAGGTTGTGCGAGACCCTATGGATATATGGCACATCTTGTGGCCTAATCCTTGAGGGCTGGGTAGCAGCCATCGCTTCCCGTGTTCCACGTTTAAACTTCTGCAGAAGTTATTCAGCAACGGCCGTAATGACCGATCGAGGGAACCCAGCAGCCTGTAGTCGGCTCACCTGATTAAGGATACTAAGTTTCCTGCTGTGTGGGCACGACCTCTTTAGCGCTGATTCTAAGCAAAGAGACGCAACGCCCCTCTTCACAATCTTTGAGTGGGCAGAATCGTACGGCAACAGCTGCTTCTCAACACGAAGATTATAAGACCAACAAAGATGCTCATCATTCCACGTGAGGCTTAAGTCTAAAAACTGCAGACAAGCTTCTTGAGGCAATTCAACAGTAAAGGAAAGCCCTTGTCCTAGTTTTATAAAAACGTTTAAAATAAAATCAGGGGATGTAAGGTCACCCTGTTTATCTAAAAGAATTAAAAAATCGTCAACGTACCTAAAAGCCTCCCCTCCTTTAACAGCATTGTCCGAGCCTCTATATACATCCACTAAAAAAATATCGCAAAGGACCGGTGCGACACAGGAACCAATGCAGCTTCCTTGCCGCTGAAGAAAGGGCTTTTCGTCAAACATAATAAAAGTTGCATTGAGATAAATTTTTAAAAGCGATAAAGAATTGTCTACATTAACGTCCACGTCATCGATAAAATTGACGTCACCATTCTCTTCTATGCAGGATTTTACAGAGGCTAGAAGCTTGTCATGCGGCACGGAATAATATAGATCTACAACATCCACTAAAAAGGCGTTGCCTGTGGTAACGCGAGACCGCAAAAAGTCGCACAATTCATTTTAGCCCTTTTTACAGAAAGGGTCATTCACCATGAGATTCTTTAGCTTGCTCTGAAGAAATCTGCTAACGATAATCTGCCGAGACCTTCCTTCACTAACAATAGTGTGAAAAGGTACAACCGGTTTGTGTGTTTTGGCCGAGAAAAAAACGTTCAGGTTGCTCCCTTTGCTGTTCTTTATGTCCTTAGCTAACATTGTAAGCCCAGCATTCTTGCAAAAGTCAGCGAACTTAGACCTAACGCGAGTCGCTCCCACCTTAACTGGGCGGAAGTTCTTCTTGATAGCCGCTGAAGCCTTTTCTTTGTAAGCTCCCTCAGGCATGACCACAAAGCAACCTTCTTTGTCGGCTAGCATTAACGTTAATTTGTGGTTTTTAAAGAACAATACGATGTTATTCAAGCCTTTAACTTTACGTCTATCCTGATGCTTTCGCGGAAAAGCACGCGCGCCGGACGCCTGTCAGGGTCATAGTAGTAACCGGCCATTCTTTTCCGCCATAGACAATGAAGGCCAAGCAGCATTATAAGATCAAAAGGCAGTCGCTCGTCTTTTTGTACTGTTAAAAACCTGATATCCAGTGAATGTAAGGGAAGTTCCTTTTTTAGAGTTCTCTGTAACACATCCCGGAAGTAAAAAACTTCCCAATAATGCAAAAAAAACGTGATCTATGGTCTCCGGCTTTTTGCAGATCAAACAGTTCGAGCCCCATGGCATATAAAGTTATCTATTTTCTATAAAAGCCTTAACCGGCACCGTTCCGGAGTGTAATTTACAGAAAAAGCTTTTTGCACTAGACTGAATTTGCATTTTCTTAACACGCTTAAGAACATCATTGCCTTTTCCCCCGCTATTATTTAACCTATACATAGCAACTGGAAAAATTATGTCACATTTGTTTTTATGCAATTTCTTTCGACCGACCGAAAAAAGATATTCATTGGAAAACCGAACTGACAAGAACCGGACACTGTCCGCAACTTCATTAAAGAAACCTCGCGTAGGTCCGGGCATGATTGCGGCGCTGACCACTAAGTTAGGCAGAATACGACAAAGGCGCAACTGGCACACCATTCTTAAGAAGGGGTGTTGAACATCTCGAAAGAAAATAAAACGATTAACGAGTGGTCGCACGAACAGATGCGAAAGACTTAGTCCCCCCCTCCCTGTTTTACTCTTCGGAACAGATTCGTCCTACTACATCTTTCCCAACTAGACCCCCATATCAACACAGCAAATATGCTACGCAGCTTTTGCACATGCACCCGTGAGCAACACAAAACCTGCATCACATACCATAATTTGCTCATTCAAAATATGTAGTAGCATACAGTGGCTCTGGCAAACATTGAGAGACAGTTGCCGTTCTACTGCGATGTCCTTTCACGCGTTTCTTTTATTTGTTTAGTCCAGTAGTCATTAGTGTCTTTGTAGTGCTGGAAAGACACGGCTAGATTTTTTACTGGAGTATTGAACCAGTGAACGGTAACATAGGTATCTGGGGCTGATGTCCAGTCTCCATGCCACAACCCAAGACACTTTCCCCAATTAACCCGATTTCCTGTAATTTCTCCAACATTTCAACAACGGCAACTGTCTCTTGTACACTTTCTTTGGTGGTGCAACACACTGCTACTTCATCAGCGTATGCCAAAACCATTCCTTCGGCGTCAAGGAGTCTGAAACCACAGATGGTCTCGTTTTCTATTATGACCAAGCTAAGCTCTCTATGTACAATGCCAACAGGAGTGGACTTGCTGGACAGCCCTGGCATACAGAACGTTCCAGCCTAATGGGAGACCCCGGGATCTTGTTAATAATTAGTCGTGTAGTAGAGTTCTTATGCGCCAAAAATATGTCCTGTGTAATCACTGATCCGACATTGACATGTTCATGTATGAAGAATAGCACATCTTGCGGGACGCAGTCAAAAGCCTTTTCTAAACCAAGCTAGAGGATCGCAACATGAGAATTGAAAGCATCGCAACTCTCAAGGACACACCGCATTGTGTGTGTGTTCATCAATATTGAGCACCCCCTGATGCCACACGTTTGGTGCTCTCCAACTATTCTGGTGATTATGGACTGCAATCTATGCCTTATTCGGAGGTGTTCAACCATCCTCGAGACATGTCAAAAAAGTCTGCAAGATTCTCAAGGCGGAACTTTGGCGTCAGGTGCGTTTGTTTCATGACTGGCTCCGCGTGGTCCACTACAGTCTTCTTCCACAATGGCAGGCTGCTCAACACCTTCGATGGCTGAGGCAGCAACTGGGCGCACTCACGGAAGTGAGGTGGAAGCAGGTCCTGAACCCACTGCTCAAGGTGGTTGACAAGCAAAGAAGTAAGAACGAAAGCGCATTGTGGTCATACAGGACGCATACATTCCGGCAGAAATCGAGAGATGGCTTCGGAAGGGTCCAAGGTTTGCCGTCCCGCCTCAAATTTCTGCCCATGAACTTGTCGGAATAAACAGGGACTTGTCAGTGAAGGCCAACCAAGACCGGGACAGATGCCTACAAGACGGTATGAACTGTTTATCGAAATGTGCACCGCAGAATCAAGATAGACGTAATTTTAAACGCTTGAATAACATCGTATCATTCTTTAAAAACCACAAATTAACGTTAATGCTAGCCGACAAAGAAGGTTGCTTTGTGGTCATGCCTGAAGGAGCTTACAAAAAAAAGGCTTTAGCGGCTATCAAAAAGAACTTCCGCCCAGTTAAGTTGGGAGCGACTCGCGTTAGGTCTAAGTTCGCTGATTTTTGCAAGAATGCTGGGCTTACAATGTTAGCTAAGGACATAAAGAACAGCAAAGGGAGCAACCTGAACGTTTTTTTCTCGGCCAAGACACACAAACCGGATGTAGCTTTTCGCACTATTGTTAGTGAAGGAGGGTCTTGGCAGATTAACGTTAGCAGATTTCTTCAGAGCAAGCTAAAGATGCTCGTGGTGAATGACCCTCTTCGTACGAAGGGCTCAAGTGATGTGTGCGACTTTTTGCGGTCTCGCGTTACCGCAGGCAACGCCTTTTAAGTGGATGTTGTAGATCAATATTATTGCGTGCCGCATGACAAGCTTCTAGCCTCTGTAAAATTCTGCATAGAAGAGAATGGTGACGTCGATTTTATCAATGACGCGGGTGTTAATGAAGACAATTTTTTATCGCTTTTAGAAATTTATCTCAATGCAACTTTTATTATGTTTGACGAAAAGCCCTTTCTTCAGCGGCAAGGAATCTGCATTGGTTCCTATGTCGCACCGGTCCTTTGCGATATTTTTTTTAGTGGTTGTAGATAGAGACTTGGACAATGCTTTCAAAGGAGGGGAGGTTTTAAAGGTTTTTAGGTACGCTGACCACTTTTTAATTATTTTAGATAAACAGGATAACCTTACATCCCTGAATTTATTTCAAACGTTTTTATGAGACTAGAACGAGGGCTTTCCTTTACTGTTGACTTGCCTCAAGAAGCTTGTCTGCAGTTTTTAGACTTGAGCCTCACGAGAAATGATGAGCATCTTTGCTGGTCATATAATCCTCGTGTTGAGAAGCAGCTGTTGCCGTACGATTCTGCCCACTCAAAGATTGTGAAGAGGGGCGTTGCGTCTCTTTGCTTAGAATCAGCGCTAAAAAGGTCGTGCCCACACAGCATTAAACTTAGTTTCCTTAATCAGGTGAGCCGACTACAGGCTGCTAGGTTCCCTCGATCGTTCATTACGGCCGTTGCTGAATCACTTCTGCAGAAGTTTAAACGTGGAGCACGGGAAGCGATGACTGCTACCCAGCCCTCAAGGATTAGGCCACAAAATGTGCCATATATCAATAAGGTCTCGCACAACGTGAAGAAAGTCGCGGCCAGGCACGGCGTACCGATGGTTTTTTCCGCACCAGAAAAAATTGGAAGACTGTGTCAAAGTGGGTGCGATAGAAGGAAGCACGGCTGTCAGAAGAAACATGAAAGGGCCTCTGTTAAGTGTTCCATGGGGGTTGTGTACTCCATACCCTTATCCTGCGGAAAAGTGAACATTGGCTAAACCGAACGGTGTATTAATGACCGATTAAGGGAACACGCCCAAAAATTAACGAAAAGGGTTGACAAGTATGAGCACCTGGTTGCGCATGTCATCTCGTGTGGTTGTGACGCACGATTTTCTGAAACGAAGATTCTTGGCAGAAGCGCAAGTAAAACTGCACGTGAAGTGTTAGAAGCCTTTTTCATGGAAAAAAATAAAAATCACTGTGTAAGCGCCCCTTCAATTTTGTTGTTACCAAGCGAGCTTCAGTTTATCGCTCTAAGGCTATAACATTGATTAACTGTACGTTTTGATAATGTATGCTGTTGGCCTTTTTTTGGTGTGTGTGCGCACAATGTGTCCTGTATATATTCAAGCCTTCGAGCTATGAATAAATCAGTTGGAAATGAGCGCTGTGTGTTTGACGCATGGATGTGTGCGTGTGTGAGTGTGTGAGTGACCGTGTCAAGTTTTAGCGCTCGAATTAACTTTTCAAAATGCTTTACCAACTAATGTATGCTGTTGGCTTTCTTTTGGTGTGTGTGCGCAAAATGTGTCCTGTATATATTCAAGCCTTCAAGCTATGAATAAATCAGTTGGAAGTGAGCGCTGTGTGTTTGATGCATGGGTGTGTGCATGTGTGAGTGATCGTGTCAAGTTTTCGCGCTCGAAATAACTTTTCGAAATGCTTAACCAACTAGCCCAACAACAAGTTACCTTATAGTACTGACATCAGTTTGAGATTCGTGAAGTATTTTTTTGTTGTGATGTTTAGAAGACTAGGGCTGTCTTTGTGAACAGTGATAAATGTTTTAAATCGACGCGCAGTTGTCGAGAAATGAATGAGCTCCAGGTCGCTGTTACCCCTTTCATTGTTAGAGCACAACACACCAGTCACATGATGTCGCCACGCTGAAAACGCAACTCTGGGTTATTACACACTATTTCTTGAGCTGTACAACGAAGTTAACAAATTGCGTGCGAATATGCATAAACTGCCACATCAGACATGCGTCGAGACGAGCCCTAGGGAATTTGACTTCTACCCTTAAGATTTACGGCCATGATTTCCACCCATATTTAGTCCTACAGACCGAGCCCGTACAAGTGTTATATGCGCTTCTGGGTTTTATATTGCGCACTTTTTACAATCAAATATGAAATTACAGCTCAGCTGTAGCATCATTTAACCTAAGTGAAGCTTTTTTGTGTACGTTTTTTGCGCAAGGAGCGAAAAACAACGATGCCACGCGCTTGCAGCACTTCCATGAAATGTATGCCTCCCCTCACCGACAGCCGCCGGTCGCACACGTCGGCACTTCACTGGCTCTTATGCGAGAACACAGACTCGTCAATTCTTATGCTTACTGAACCAATTTGATAGGATAATGTTTCTGGCGCACTGCATTTGTTTTGGCCAAGCCGTTATGTAGTTGTTCCAAACGACAGAGCAACAGCGGTGCGCTAACACGACTGCGCAGTGCGTTGCGCGAAAAACTTCACAATCAATTGTGTGGGCGTTATCTATCGATTGAGCATAGAAGCGTCCTAAAGCTTGAACAGCTTTGAAAAGAGTGAGAAACGAATAATAAGCTTGGTAGTAACCACCGAGAAAGTCCACCTGCTGTTCGGTCCACTGAGTTGTAAATTTTCACAAAAACATAGCGCTGTTGCCATCATCGCAGTGGCAATCGTTACAGGCAGCGGTTTTTTGTGTTTAAAAATTGTGAAAATTTTATTAGCAGGTGCAGATCCCGTCCATCTCGTGTAAGCGACAAACAGAACTGAAGTTAAACAGTGAGTTCATGAGCTTACTACTAATTTAACGTTAAAGTTTCCACCTGGCCGTGTGGTGCAGTGGTTATTGTGCTCAGTTTGGAATCCGAATGTGGCAGATCGATTCAGCGCTGTCGCAGCGTTTCTTTACAGATGTTTTCTACATTGTTTATACATTTATTTTTATTATTTTTAGTGGCAGCTCCTCATGGTGGTTCTGACGCTGCTTCGCACTCTAGCAGTGCCGACTGGAGCGCGCCATCCACCATCCGCTCCTCCATGCATCATGTGCTACCAACATTTCCAACAGCATAATCCTTCGACAATGGTGGAATCCACCGTTCCTATGGTGCACATTTCTTAAATAGGGTATTCAACGTATTTTATCGACTGGAATGTTGACGCCTCCTGAAATGGAGCCTACTGAAGCCTACTTTTCAAATGCTGCAAGCCTGCATCCCCAACCATGAGCCACAAACAGTCACACTTTGCTCCCATGTCCCCAACGGCTTTGGCCATCGGTGACAGGGCAACCCATTTTCGCGCTCTTGGTGCTCGCGGAATACCGCTCTCCTAACACCTGACACACCCTGTTCGACCAAGAGAGCTAAATAGGCTGCCGTCGGGTTCACTTCGGTGCTGTTACGAAAAGTTTGCTTTAGAAGCCCTTAGTTCTTTCTTGATTCTAGGCAACAGTGTTAATGACTGAAGGCGTTTCATGAATACAACGAGATAGGCATCGTCAGGAAACAGCATGAACAGTGGTTCGCCGACTAACTGGTGTGGCTCGCTTCGACAGATATATGGCTCTGTGGTGGTGGCGATTCGGAAAGAAGAGTGGGCTAGAACCATTCCTTGTTTTTGTCGTAAAAACGTATTGAACGCTAGGGACCGTTGCATGCCGTACAGTTGATATGATAGCGTTAATTTAGTAACGCTGCTCAGCCTGGTGCCTTTCTCTCAGATGCAACCATAAAAATTTTTTTATTTTATTGTACTGCGCAATAAACAAGGTTTGCAAAAGGATTGATACATGAACTCAAAAGACGCAGCCCATATGCCATTTATGAAGACGGACTAAATTTTTGCCATTTATTAGATGTGAAGCAGTGTATGGCGAAGTTATTCTGGTTTACGTGACCATCTTTACTGTTGATAGGCGAGAACTGGCCCAAGCACTGCCAAAACACGCCACAGCTCGTTGAGGCTTGTGTATGTGGCTGGGTAAGACATTGTGGCTTCTCCCTTTTACACTCTCATCAATCAATAATTTGATGGTGCCGGGAAAGGAGATTCTGCAGACCAGCGATGAACCAACATGTTCTATCTTGTTGTGAACGCGCTGGCACCCTCTAGCGCTTTCGGGCTTGCGTAAGACGCTGTTTAAGAGGCTGCGGCTTCTCCCCATTACGCACTCAGCATCCACATGATGTTGTCGGGGATTCTGCAGACACGTGTTGAAGCGACGTGCCTCCGTATAGCGTGGCGATGAACCCACGTAGCATGCTCCAACAAGAGTCCGGAATGTGTAACAGCAACAGAAACTATCAAGTGAACTCGCGTGATTTACTTGAAAGGATCCATTAACATTACACGTGGTGCCCACGATGAACAAAACTGATTCATGCTCTGCTTCCCATGCTAGTCATGCTTCCTTTCATGGCAAATTCTGTAATTTTCACCTTATTAGGGCATTACATTTTGTGGTCGTTCTTTCAAATACCAAATGAAGAGCTTGTGATTTGTACCGAGTGTGTAGGACAGCCAGCTAATACTCCGATTATAATTTTAATGCCCCGAAAATAATCCGTGAAATTGTTTCGAGCTAATTATTGAAAAGTGTATTGTATAAGTGAACGCCGTGACACTGAAAGAAGTTGTCAGAACACTCTCTAAAGAATGTTCGCGACAGGTATCTTCACAGTAACTGACGATTCGACAGTGCCTCATTTATTCTCAAGGCATTTTTGGCTGAAACGGGCCGGGCCGGGCGAGGTACGGGCATGAGTTCAAAACACCGCACCGTGTGGTCTGGAGCATAGCGTTTTCAGGCTGGCCCCGTCCGAAGAAGGAGAATTCTGTCTGCAGTGCTCTAACGACACAAAACCACCAATGAAAGCATGAAGGATACAGGATTCGGAACCACAAAAGCTGACTGCCCGAGCATGTGTAGGTTCAGTTGAACGGTGCTTCCTCCTGTTTCGTGGTAACGGCGGTGGTCGAGGATAGAGTTGACGCTGACCCTGGCGGTTCTGCAGAGAGCAGGTAAAGTTAGATGCGGCAAACTGAGCGATATATATATATATATATATATATATATATATATATATATATATATATATATATATATATATATTTCAGCTTCTGAAATAAAAAACTTGGGGCTGCCTTTGCAGTTGATGATATGTGGATTTTACCAACATAAAACCACCTTAAATTCTGAAAGACGTCGTAGTGGAAGGCTCTGCAAATTTTGACCAACTGGGGTTCTTTAACGTGCACAATATTCTGAGCACATGGGCCAAAAACTTTACCAACTCCATCGGAGGTGTAGCCGCCGCAGCCGGGATTCAACCCTGTGACCTGCGGGCGAGCAGGCAAGTACCTTAACCACAAGATTGCCGCGGCGGGGCGCTTTTGCAGTCACTCTTCAACTACAGGCTGTCAGAGGGCCTAGGCCGTCACAGAGTCAACTCGTCCCGGTTCCACTTCGGATAGACACAACGACTTTATTGGGAGCCCCAGGGCTGCTTTATCCATTTTCCTCAAGACTATTCAATAATGGCCTTGTCTTGTTAAGCTGCTTTGATGAAAATGCCACTTAAACAATGGTGCACGCAACAAGTAGGCTTTTGCGCTACGTGCGTGCAGCATTTAGTAAAAGATTAACGCACCCAAACATTTATCTACCAAAGATGCAACAGATTCAATCGATGTTCCAGGACTTCATTGTTTTTAGCCAAGTTTAGCTCGAGTACCTGCAGGAGTTCTCAGCCCCTGTAGTTAAACGCCGCGAAATGATTTCCCTGGTTACTGGTCACTCGAGTGCAATATTTGGCTTCCTGCCCCTAAACGTTAAATCATTTGCTTAAAAAAATTTCGTCCATACACTCAAACAATCAGGTTCACTTCCACCCAGACTGTTCTTAAAATGTTGCACAGGGAAACTACAGAGATAGCACACTAAAACTGCACGCCAACGTCGCTACAGCCATAAAATATGGGCGTGTCTGTCTCACACTTCAGAGTACAACAACGCAGATGAATTTTACGGAATAAAACAGTGGTGCCGTCAGTGACTGCGATGGTTAGACACTAGATACCGATATATTTAGAGTGACAGAAACCAATACAGATAATTTATATTTTATTTCATCACTAATAAATACTTTTGATGGTTTAGGCGGCAAATCAACAGCATCTTTCCGCTATATTTACAACCGTAAAACGTGCAGAAGCACGCGTTTGCACTCAGCAGAACAATAGCGCTGCGTTCGCTTCACGTATGATGCATTGCTCAAGAACAGCAGCAAGAATGTCAGCTGAAGGCCTAATGACATGTGCCTACGTGTTTGAGAATTACTAATTATGTCATGTGACGCGTCACTGAAATTAATCGTGGAGGCCAGGACTGCCTAGTGCTCGAGGCTGTAAACTTATCTCATGCAGGCGCATGGCAAGATACGTTTTTTAGGGGGGCCGCTCATGACATCAAGTGGGGGAGGTGTTTGGAGGCATGCACCGACAAAACGGCGAGTTTTCGCCGAGAAGCTACAGCGAAAGAAACATTCGCGAAGGAAGGAGTTCGCGGGGCCGTTACGCCTCCCCTGTCTACGCCAGTGATCTCACGTGACGACGAGCGTTCGAAAAACTGGAACTCCCTGCTTTTTTTCTCCTTTCAAAATGGTAGAAAACATGAAGATGACAGTGCTTGACCACAGTTTCACCCAGTCAAAGCATTACCTTAATCAAAACGTATGGAGGGCGATCGGCATCGCTATTGTTCAAAGCATGGCTGGAGGACATCTACGTATGGTTCAAGGACTCTTCGGATAGAAAAATACTGCCAATATAAAAAACATCGCACCCGTGCCAGTAACCACAATAGCTACAGAATTTATTAAAAGTGAGGTCTATTACACATAAAAGGAAAAAGAGTAGGTCAAAACAAATTGATTCTCGTTTTTTTAAAATTTTTTTTCTTAGGGTTTCTAGCATGACGATATGGTTCGTGGTATTATACGGGTGCAAGATCTTACTAAGTGCATTGTGTTGAAGGCAAGCGATTGGTAAGAGGTGCCTGGATGCACAGCGATTAGAATTTAGACTGAACGCACGCGCGCCTGGCTAGGGGCAATAAAAGCGTCGCGTAACAGCCATGGTTAGAAATACGACATGCGTCGCATGTGCTCGGTGCTCTACTATTTGCACCCCGCGCATCAAATCAGGTATACACTTGTTAGCCATCTGCGTATCCATGACTCGGTGCGCGTGGCGCGAATTGTCCCTAACACGGCGCGCGTGGTGCGAACAGTATCGCAGTGTACATATGGCGCATGTGCAATGATTCAACGATGGCTGTTCTGTTCCACTGGCATTGGAGCCAGCCATGCGCTTGTGTGTTCATCCAAACAGTCTTCACTGCAGTACTAGCCAGTGTATCTTTGTCTACGCATTTTGGCATGCAAATAAAGTCAGGCGACGCGCTTCCCTTTTTGGTGAATGTGTGGCAAACTTATCACTAGGAAAGCCTCGTCATATCGATCTCACGGACTGCGTCGACAGGTGAGTGTTATAAGCAGACAACATGAAAGCGCTTCTGTACGAAGTTATAGCCAACGAGCTCTGGCGTGGAAATCCCATAAGCTCAAGCAGCAAAGGACAAGGTAATCTCGCGAGTTGTGAAGATGGCAAACAATACTTGCCGGCGATTGTTTTGAATGAGTGCAAAATTATGCGAGAAAGGCTGCGATATGCCCGGTGCAGGTGAAGTCCTGTGTTCAACCATCCAATAATAGCTCCGTTTTAACAGAGAGTGGATAGAGCAAGCGGAAATGCATTCGCACCCTCAATGTGTTACGAGCCCGCTTCCACAGTGTTCTGTGAAGACGTATAGGTGTCCAAGTTCTCCGTATGGTTGGCGTTCAGTTAATTGTGGCATCGTCCAACGTCATGAGCAAATAGTCACGGCATCGTTCGCATGTGAGTTGAGTATTACCATTAGAAGGATGATTAAAATGCTCGGTGATCCAGAAAAAGTCGCACTCAAAACGCTCGTAGCATCTTGCAACCCGGGAAGTGAATTACACGTTTAAAATCTGTCACAGATATAATATATATTATAAAGATTTCATGACTACACGGCTGAAGTCCTCAGCAGAGGGACGCGTTCTTCGAAGCATTTTATGTAAACAAAGCACGGGAACAATAATTGCCTAATGAGCAACCACGCAAACATGGTGGAGTAATCGAGAAGGTAGCTTGAACTTTGTTATTCGAGTAGACTGGCACCGGCTAACTGGCACAATTCGAAGATAGTTTAGGCAAAGCATTTGAATCTTCGTGATAAGTTTTAGGAAATACGACAACGTTGAGAGAATAACACGGTACCTTTTTTGTGAACATAGGCAAACTGCCATCTAAAGACATATGGTCCGGTCTGGGCGGTGTTCCGTCTCTCATTCTTCCGCGGCGTTGAAATGATTGTGCGGTGCCGGTTACACAACGCAGCACGCTCGCACTAAAGGGCGGCTACAACCGTCGAAAAGCACGGAATCCTTTTCTAAACGCAAATATACGCCCACATGCTCACGCGTTCGAATGAATAAACAGAAGGCAAGCTGAAGCATCAGACACGTGACCTTATCTGTCTGCCAAGGGGGCATTAATATATAATCACAAAAGGCGATATCATGAAAATATCGTGTTCGGTGCGTTAAGACTGGCTCTTGAGCAAAACCGGCGCTCTGAAGCATTGCCGGTAATGTCAAGATTCTAGAGATGCTCCTGAGAACCCTGAAAAAAAAATGTTATCGCCCTTGGTTGGTGGTAGTCTGCAATTGAATAATATTGATTGTAGCTTTAAAAAATTGTGTGAATGAGAGCAGCATTTTTCAAGTACGCTTAAGCTTTCGGTGAGCTTTACCTTATTGTGATTTCAGTGACCCTTGTGTTTGCAATTGCGTGTTCGCTTTTCTGTGTGTCTTTTATTTCTTGTGGTTTGAACGGGCTAGGAACATGAACCACGATTAAGTGCACTACAACAGAATAGAGCTTAGAACGTCTGCAGTACCAAAGTGCAGAAAGAGAAGGTTCAAACCACGTCAAGCCACTTGTGGCGCTACGATCGGTAGCCTTCGTTGTGTTGTCGTTAAGGAGTTTTGCGTGGCTCCGCCTAAAGGTACAGTATTAGAAAGCCCCGGGTTCGTTTTACTACAGCGAGAGCTGTTTTGAGATCAAAACATGTGTCACGCGTGGTGCCGCAGTTGTCCGTCACCATGGCCGTGCGTGTACGTAAAGAGGAATAAAAAACTCAGTAAAAAATGAATACACCAAGGCCACACTTGGGCTCAAACTCGGGTTCACTGCTTTCCAGCCCAGTATTCTACCACAGAGCCACGCAGCTGCTTCGGACTCTTTCGCTAAGTTGCCTTAAGCTAGCTCAACGACGGGAAAGGAATCGCGTTAAATCATTAAGCGTTTTAAACAGCAATGGAACACCCACTGATCACACACTGCGAATAGCGTAACGAGTGGGTCATTCATTACTCAAAACAATTACAATAGTATGTTCTTGATCGCCTATAAACTGTGGCGCATACCCACTTCATTGTCGTCAGTCGCTGCATGAACTATTCCTTGCAAGTGTTTAGCAGGCACCACCCAGCTCAGAAGAATGACAGCATAGTGAATGCCAGCGTACTACACATAAATAAGTTTTAGGAATGCCGTAGTCAGTACCCCGCAAGTGTGCTTGCAACAGTTAACAAATGAGGGTTCAAAAAGGGCACTGAATTATACAGTTTTTCAGAAAATTACCTAGAGAGAAATCTAGTGGTAGTGAGGTGCTTGATGCAAAGGGAATGACGGGTTATGTGAGCTTTCAGCTTGACTCGGATTTTCGTACTTTTCGTAAAATAATAGTTTGTTACTGAAAGAGCACGTAATAAGCTTTTTTTGTCATTGCATAGGAACCTGTTTTATTTAACACAACTTTCTGCGTGAATGTACAAATAAACAAAGCGTAACAAGTACCCCACGGCCACTAAACTTGGCATGTAGACGACAAAGCGAGCGTTCACTCTGCCACTTTATGACGTCTGTTTACATTTTTTCGCTGTTTGTGCCGTCAAGGTAAGTGCACTTTTATGTTATAATATATTACGCATGGATGAGATCCGCATACAAACGTTTTGTATTACAGAAGCTTCATTTAGGCTGTCATATTCGCGAGCCGAGGCTCCACTCAACACAAGGCTCGCAGACACATATACAGTCATTACCAACGCTCAAACGAGGCCCCTTAAATTCGAATAGACGTTTGCGCCACACTTCCCTCTACGTATGTTCGTGAGATACTCTACGCTCTGAAAGGGCGCTGTTTTAGCTTTCGCTGTGACTGTGCTGTGCCTTCTGCGCAGGCCTGCCGGTTTTTTTATACGTGCCAATTCTGACAGCTGTATTGACTCTCTTTTGTTCTTTTTAAAACTAGCTTCAACTTCTGCATATCGCTACAAAAATTATCTTTCAAAGTGTCATTTCTTTCCGTATCTCACTGTCGCAAATATATTGGAGGTAGTACTTCACGTCTTTTCTGACTGGCTTGAAGTGGCACTCTAAATAACTACACCCACTGCCAAACGTTTTCTATCTAACTTATTATTTCACGGAAATTTTTGTACCACTACGTAGCACCTGAAAATACAAATGGCATATGCACTCCCAAGTATAATAAGGCATGTGCATATATGTGCGTTTGGTAATTTAGGAGTTGTCTTTTTAATTATTATTGTGGTAATGTACTCGTGGGCTAAATGATTGATCATTACTTACAATCACGGCATGTGACGGTGCGCATCGGGTCAAGAGACGAACACGAATGTGCTACTCTGTGTTTTTCCCTGTAGGCTCTGCCATGTCCCAAATGTTTCGTTTTTAAATTCCAACAGAATATACGCACTACAGTTCCTGAATTTACTGTCCGTGCAAGATGAACATGTCCTGGACGTCAACTGCTTTTGCAAAACTCACAGGGCCCCTTAAGCATTCACCTAGGGATTGCATTGCGATAGCCATTATGTTATTATATGCGAAGCACCTCTTTTTCTAGCCTATGTAACGCTGTACTTCCATCCGCACCACGCTCCTTTGGCCCATATGGTTTTGGGGAGGCTCCATGTAGGTCACGCCTTCCCTCGCTGTGTGCGCGCATTGACATCACTATGTCACCAGCTTGTGACCGCTCGCCGCGTGTCATCTTTCTCGCTTCAACCTCTTTATGGCTGTCAACAATGGAGGAATCGCTGTTCACATTCGGAGTCAGCGTGCGCTATGCGCGTTAAACGTCGATCTGGAGCAACGACCGGGAACTTCTCCAAGACGCTCCTGCTCCCAGTATGTTGCCGTGCGCGTCGGCGACGTCGCGATCCTTGTGCTGTTACTCCCTCTCAACCTTCCGAATGAATAGGATCCATGCACACTGTAGGAGACACTGAGTAATCGCGGCGAGGCGTGTCGACGCGCTCCTCTTATAGTCGCGGGAGACTTCAACGTTGATATCAGTGAAGAAGGAGGGGAATCGCTCATTGATTACAGGCCTGAGGAGCACTCACTGAAGTGCGTGTCCGCGGAAAGGTAACTACCCACAACTATAGGGGAACGTGCATCAATCTGGTCTTTGCCAACTTCAACATCAAATGTATCCAGGAACCTCTCAGTGTGCACTTCACCAATCACAAGGTCGTGGTAGTCAAGGCGAAGCGCGCGCCAGTTCCGGTCCAGAGCGCATGTCGACTCAGATAAAACCACAAGAACTACGCCAGCCATCACTTCAAATAAATCTTCCAGTGCTCACTGCAGCACCCACGTAAGCGCCGTTCAACCCATGACGCCACCCGTGCGCAACGCAGCTGCTTCGCACCCCGTCAGGGTTCCCTTTGGGAAGATTTCGTTAAATTTTTTCCTTTATTTGACTCATGGATCTTATCTCTTCCACAACATTCTGCGCTGGTCAACGGTGAACTGCACAGATTGCTTCAAGCTTACAGCAAATATTGACCCTGCTTCTAGTAGGGGCTCGTATGTCAAAACGAAGGCCCACACCACTGAAGAAGCTTGCACGTGTCCCCGCTCCGGCAACAGGAACATCTTCGGGGCTCTCTGCGAATTCCTATGTAACACAAAAAGATAACCTTGCTGAGCCAACATCAGCTCACAATTTTCGCTAGTCAATCTAACATTTATTACTCAACTACTACAATGTATAGTTTTAACCTTAGGAAGATTTCCATACAATGACAACACCTCAATTATTAAAAAATTGTAATATTTTTTTTCTTTTACCTTTCTTTACATTTTGCCAAAATATTTCCGTCAAGTCTAAACAAATTGTTTCTTATTCCCCAGCCTAGATAATTTTAAGGTATTGACTTATATTAACCGCCGGCTTCTTGGCTGATTCCTCTTAGTTGATGAGAGCCACGAAAATGAATCAAGCAAGCAAGCATAACCTATGCGCTTGGTAAGATTCCTGTTGCTCAGACCAAACTGAACCTGCTCTAGACAAATGGAGCGAAGTGACAATATACAGGACGGATATCAGCATACACGTCGAACTTCGAAAAGCGCTTAGTGAGTTATACCTACATTACTAAGCTCTACCACTTAGGTAGGTGGATATGGCCTCCACCTCACACCAAGCTGAAACGATGCCATTGAGTCATCTGGCGGCAACTGCAGACGGACATCTTTCTCAGTCTGGTGTAATTGTGGCACATTTTTTTCACGCAATACCCGAGTGGTACTTGTAAGTTTTGCATGTAAACTGGAACAACACACACACTTGTTGTCGAAGTGCTTTGTTACAAAGATCAAGTGGTGGCAGAAGACGTAAGAGTGTTAATATTCGCCCGATTCTTGAACCAGGTTGTTTCCGCGTCTTCCAGATACAAGTGGACGCTACGGAGCTTCTCTTCCGTGTCGCACTGGTTGACAGTGGCCACTTGTAGCAGGTGTCTATCCATGTCTCCACACTCACGCCAGCCCGAGAAGTGGTTACGAGGCAAGCCCTTGAGAACCCTTCATGAAAGTCCTCAGCTAAGGTTGTGAACATTGAAGGACTTTCAATTAAGTTGTTTCCATCCATTCATCACAGTGGCTTGGTTATAGGAAATGATAAAAATAAATTTGTCATGCAGGCCCGGCTCAGGTGTCATACCCCGGAGATCATGGAAACGCACTTACACATGGTAAAATTCAGAAAAAAGTAATACATGCCGTCGGCGGGAGTCGAACCCGCGTGGGGACACCCCAACGGTTTTCGAGACCATTGCCTTAACCACTCGGCCACGAGTGCTTTCTTTCATGGTATTTAATAAAATATTTGCGCAATAAAGACAAAATCAAGCGAACAAAAGTACAATCAACTCTCAAAAATAAGCGCTCAAGCGTTACTCATAAACACTAAATTGGTAACTCAGCATGAGTTCCTCACAAGGAGAGTTCTTCGCGTCGTGTTATACAAACAAAAAGGGGTGAGGTCAAACAGTTCTCTAAGATGGAGTACCAGTCTGGTCTAAAGTCTAGCTCGTCGTAAATGTTTTTTAGGGAGATAGCCATTTGAATGAAGTGTGCGCTTGAAGAGGTGGTGGGCTCTGCATTGCGGTCTTGCATTCGTGTCTTCCACAAGCTGTGCATACCCATGAGGAAAAACATATTATATGGTACTTCATCAAGCGCTGCTGGTAGAAGATAACATATTGTGTGAGAATTAATGACGAAACGTTTTTTTCAGTGCTCGCTGAAGGACATCCCAAAACAGTAAGGCGTGTTTGCAGCTAACAAAGCAATGTTCAATCGTTTCCGGCACATCACATAGACGGCCGTTAACAGATGGAATGAAAATACCCTTCCTTTCTAACTATGTGTTTACCGCCAATGTTTCAGAGTGGAGTTTATAGAAGAATGTATTTGAATTCTGTGGAATGTACATTTTGCGCACTCGCTTCAACACTTCGTGGCCTGGAAGATTGGAGTACAGTGAAGGGTACAATGGAGGTGGGTAGAGTGTACTCAGTAGGTCCTTATACAACACCTTGGGCGATACTGTGTACAGGTATTATACAAAAAAGCTAGCTGTAAGGAACCGAACCGCAAGGTAAACTTCCTGCATGAATCCCCACAAGCATGGGCGTTCGGAGAAGTTCAATGAAAAAATTAAATCTGGTAAGTAATCAACAAGTGTAAGCTGCAAGAAGGAACGGATTACAAGATGGGAATTGTCTCAAAAAAAGAAGAATCGGAAAACCATTTGCCATAGATAAAGGTGTTTTGGTCCTAGCCCACCCTCACTAACTGGCTTGAATATATTATCACGATGCATGGGCTCAGAAGTCGAAGACCATAAGAAAGTAGCGAAAATCCGAAGAAAGCGTTGTATATAGAATCTTGCTCAAAGAATAAGTTGCAATATACAGTAAAGCTTTGTCGCTAAGAAAGAATTTCAAGCTTCAGCTCTCCCAAATATCGAAATTCGATAGGGAGCAAATGTCTGGGCCTGTCGTTAAAGCTTAGGGACGCGTTTCTTTCAGTAATGCGCACTGAATCTATATGCATGCAGTGGTATACCGAGGTATGATGGAGCAGTTCTTGTCCAATTAATCCCTGCAAAGTGGCTCGGTGTGCTATCCCACAAGCCAAACCACAGTCCTAAACTTTTAGAGGCATTTGAACGAGCTCCTGATACTACGCCAAACTTTTCAATAGCATATACCACACTTTCAACACTTGGTTTATCAGTGCAAAAGGATGCGACATCGTCTGCATAAGCCAATACTTTAACCTCACTGCCAAATATACTAAAGCCACGAATGAAACTTGACTGTATTATGCTTAAACACAATGGTTCTAGATAAAGTGCAAATAAAAGAGGTGACATCGGGCATCCCTGTTTTACAGAAGAGTGAATAGAAACTGGCTTGGAGAGTTCACCATAAGCTATCAGACGAGTTGAGCATTTATTATACCATAGTTTAACGCCTTTAAGAACAATTTTGCCAACATTTGCTTGTTCGAGAAGAGAAAAAAGGAAGGACTGACGAACACGATCAAAAGATTTTGCAAGGTCTACCTGTAGCATTGCAAGATGTTTTTGAGAACCATGACAGTATTGAAGCACTGTGCGAGGGACGTGTATATTGGTTTGTATGGATTTACCTCTGATCCCACACGTCTGATGAGACCAAATGAGGATCGACATAGCAAATTGGAACCTATTTGCTAATACTTTTGCGAAAATTTTGTAGTCCACGTTTGACAGGTATATTAGTCTGTTGCCCTCGACGAAGCGTAGTTTTTCCTTGTCAGTTGTTTTCGGTATTAACACAGTGTGACTTTTGCAAAAAGATTGTGGGAGTGTATCCGTGTCATAACTCATCTCAAAAATATTCAGCAATATAGGAGCAAGTGTTTTCTTGAAAGCTTTGTAAAATTCGCCTGAGATGCCATCAGGGTCCGGTGTTTTCTATAAAGGCAAGTTGTTGTTTGCTTGCTGAATTTTCTGTATAGTAATGGGCCCATTAATGACTGCACAATCATTGTCCTTCAAGGAGTTCACAAGAGACACAAAACTAGCCTTAAGGTGAGCGTCAAGATCATCAGAGGGAGAGCTAAGCAAACTGTTATACTACGTTTCGAACGCCAAAGTAATGTCTCCGTTATCTTTTATGAGCACATCGTTGAAGTACAAGTATGGTATAACTTTAGAAATCGCATGTCGTTGCTCATCAAGTAAAGCTTGGCGCGTCGGTTGCGCAGAATTTAAGGTGCGCTGGTTCCAAGATCTAATGCACTCTCAAACAGTTTACACCCATATGGGTGAATTTGTTTTGTCCCATGGGCAACAATTTTTAGGGTGTCTAGGAACAACCTAAACAATAAGATGTTTAGAAACACCCTGAAACCATAGGGTGTATAGAAACGTTACACCCTACAATAGTAGGTGTTTATGAGCACCCTTAAACTATGGGTGTTTGATAAAGCTACACCCATGCGAGTGGGGTGTAACACTGAAAACCCCCTTGAAATGATGGAAGTTATATGGATAAGATTACTTCATCAAATGAAGCGCAATTAACGGGACAACAAAAGCAGAGACACAGGAGGTGACGCTTAGTCTTGAGGGTTGAGGAGAGCCGATCATAGCACTTTTTTCTATCAAATATGCATCACCAACTGGCCCAAGCTTCAATCGTTCTCAGGGAGAATCATATATGAACCTTCTCTGCAGCTGACAGGGAAGAAGGAAGATACTGGTGTCATCCACTGCACGAATACCTCCATGCATGCAGCTGATAAAATAAGGTTCCATGGTCTTGAATGAGCTGCATAAGACAAGTGTATATATGTGTAGGTAGACTGGGTCAAAAACGACAAAGTAGGAGGCGGAAGGCTCTTATACATACATACATACATACATACACACACACACACACACACACACACACACACACACACACACACACACACACACACACACACACACACACACACACACACACACACACACACACACACACACACACACACACACACACACACACACACCAAACCTCAGTAGTACAATCAGTAACCTGTAGCGTAAGGTTAAACCGAACATAACGCCGAAGCAAAAAACAACTAAGCCCATATGCTCACATCTGCCTTTATTATAAAAAAAACTTCAAGTCTGACAAACAGGACTCTGATGGCTTTCTGCAAAATTTCGAAATATCTCACGTGACCAAGTTTTTTTCTGTTTATACTGGAAATTCATTGTTATCAATACAATAAATCTCCACAACGTTCAAAAACATTTGTCGTAGTCATGCAAATGACTGAGACGTATGGCGTTGATTGACACCTATACAATATAAAAACACGTAGAAAGGGTAAGCGAGTTTCTGGAGTCACATTTACAACCTAATATATCTCGCAGTATAAATTTCGACAATAATAAATGAGAACATTCGACAAGGTGGTGTAATTGGGGTTGTATTAATGTAATGACAGTGTGGGTATACTTCTAACTGTAAAACCACAGCTCGTCACTGCTGCTTGCACAATCCTCTTCAGCTGCTGAGATGACTGGTGCCTTCGGGTGAAATGAGGCGAAGCTGTTCTTTCTGTACAGGAAATTCAATCCCGGAAACATAAAATAAATACACAAGAAACAATGACCAAAAATTCACAAAGCGTCCAACATACAGTATGCACCCTGCATAAATAACTGCTTTCTTATGTGTAAGTATATATTGAGTGCATAGCAAGCATATTCAGTGGCTACGGGCTCCACTGCAGTGAAAAATGCTAGAATAGGTATGCTGAGCAATAAACTCCATAAAAAACGCGCTGTGGCAGAATCATTACACATTTCGTGCTGTGGATATGAACCTTACTTTACACTTTCAGCTTGCTCGCGCAGGCAAATAAAAAGCGCAGCTCCAAGTTGATAATGTTTAATTAGCTGTATGCATCGACCAATCTAAGTGAATGTCAAGTTCTATGCCCAAGTATGCATCCACACAGCTACATGTGTGTTTCTGCATATCTACCACATGGTAATCTTTGAATTAGTTTATTAAAAAGAATACAGTACGACGCGCAACAACCAATACATATTTTATCTGTATTGCACAAAAGCGCAATGCCACAGAGCATACATGACTGTATGCGAATTGAGAAGGTATTCAGTGCAGGTAACTAGTAAAATTAAGCAGTGTACAGTTACGTATTAAAATGCGAATTATAATAGTGTTCTTGAACTGGCTCACATTGACACAATTATATAATTGAAGAATTGGCTAATTGCCTAATCATTTTGGTGACCATCTCAATAGTATTAAAAATTCGCGCTGATTTTACTGCATTAAAAAGGTATCTGTTAGAATAATTCGCAGAAAAACATTTTTGGTCGCATGGCTGCCTCCTGAACTTCCCGGAATCTCGTCTGGATGTTTGCGAAAAAAGTTATTTCATAAGTACCTCTTCTTCTTCCGTGCCAAATTTTGTCTTCAAGTTAAGTGAAGGGCTTGCGTAAAGTGTTTGAAGCTCAGTAATATTATTACCATTTTGCGACCACATACGCCTCAAATAATTTAGCCGAAATGTGTTATATCTGCATTTTTATATCGATACTGCACTTTGAATCAATATCTGAGGAGTTAATACTTAATCCACATAAGGTATATTTGGAGGAAAAAAATATTTTAGACCTCTCAAGCTGTCAAACTTTACGAGAAAAAATCGTGAATTTCACAAAATAGTTCTTTTGTCTAAAATGACACGCAACTTGCACCATGTGGTAGTTGAATCAGGATAGGCTTTGTACCTAAATTGAAAGCAAGTTAACAGTTCTTTTCATCTGCCAAATTTTGTCAAAGCAATTTGTGCTTTCAGAAAAAGATCACAGCATATCCACGGAGTGAATGATGTTGAGAGCGGCGTAGCGTTCGTCTATCCGGACGCACAAACGGATGGACAGACCATCTGACGCAAGTATGGACGGACAGAAAGACGGACGGACTCATGGACAGACCGACACACGGAAGCCTGAAGGATGGATGCACAGACAAACGGACGAAAGCACAAATGTACGGACGAAAGCACAAATGTACGGACGAACGATTCGCCCCACGAATCATCATTTTGTCTGTGTATATGCTCTGAAAACCCCTAACGCTGTCTATTGTGCAACTCAAAGTGGCTACATAATACTAGTACGACTACTGAGGAGGGAACGACCCACGACCTCAAGAGCTTTGCCCCTAAATGATTTTTGAAGTTCCAAGTTACCTATTTACCATTTGGTCATACGGCAGCCGACGCCTCGAAGTTCCCCATTGCCGTTGATTGGAAAATTCAAAAATTATTTTATTCCTTGAAATAGAAATTCGAATGATGAAATTTGTCACATAAAAAGAACTGTTTATGTGCTTTCAATTTACAAAAAAGGCAATTTTGATTAGGACCACCACGTGGTGTAATTCGCCTCTCAATACGGACAAAAATGACAATTCTGTGAACTGAGTGATCTTTTCTCGTAGAGGTTAACTGCTTTAAATGTCTAGAAATAATTCGTACAAAACAATTTTTCTGTGAAGTAAGTGGTGACAACTCAGATATTTATACAAAGTGCAGTATCGCAATGAGAAAATGCAAACATAACACATTTTGGCTAAATTCTTGCAGACGTATGTGCACGAAAATTTGTAATAATAGTACTGAGTTTCAAACACCTTACATAAGCCCCTTAACATGTACCAAACTTGGTATAAACAAGGAGAGGTACTTCTAAAATATTTATTTCACAAACAACACTCAAACAACATTCTGGAAAGTTTAAAAGGCAACCACGCGACCAAAAACTTTTTTTTCTCCGAAATATTCAAGCAGTTCACTGTTTTCAGTGCATTAAATCAGCACGAATTTTTTTAAAAACACATTTGCCATAGCCATGAAATTGGCTGGGAAATTAGGAATAAAGTGACCCTGTTACTTTCACTCAATGACCATTGCATACTGCTAAATTATGGCTAGTTGTTTCAATCATTCTGGCAGGCTGAGGAAGCATAACTCCTTCCTGATGAAGCGTAGGCTGTTCAGTGGCTGTGCGTGTTGTGTTCCCATATAAATATGCTGCCCAACCTTACATTTTGGCTGCAACACATGCTTAGATACCATGCTGTATGTATAATATGAAAGTGTTTTTGTGCAACAAAAAACTAATAATACGCTTCACATAGCGAAAATAACTTCAGCATCTGAAATACTTAGCAAAGTTAAACGCCAAAGCAAGGCGATGGCAATAAAACTCTGAATAACAAAAATATTTTAAAAGTTACACATGATGAAAACAATCTGAATAAAATGTGCTCGGACGTTAGCAGTTTTTTTCAAACAAGCGTTTGCACTTTTCACGTAGGCAATTCGACCTCGCACACAGACGAAAGGTCTGTTCAAACAAAAGTCCAGCTTCAGTGCTCGATCCGCTACACAGGCACGGCTGTCGGCAGTGTCACGCTACGTTGCGGGTGAACGAAAATACCGGTGAAGACCAATTTAACGAAATTGAATGTATTAGGAAGTAGGCAAACTTCGCGAGGTGCAACTAACGCGAAGCAATATGCTGTGTTTTCACCCGATGCATCAAACCGAGTTATCACGGTAGTGTTACTGCACAAAATGAAAAAAACCGAAAAGAACAACATGGACACCACGCCCTTGTTTTCCGTTCTTGGTCTTTTTGTGCAATAAGAAAAAAAAGAGAGTAAATGAACTACCAACATGCCCAAGCATATGCGTCTTAGATACGGTTCATTCTTAGTGCTAACAGGTGCCGTCCCCAAACATGTATCACTTAGTAAACTAAAATTGATCTGCATCACGAGCGGGCCCCGTCAAAAACGGCTGCTAACAAAGGGCACCACCAAAATCAGTTTAATTTCTTCGCTGAACCTCTGCGGCACACGCTCGCTCTGCTTTGTACTCCCAACAATCCAAACAAACAAACAAAAAAACTTGCCCACAATCACACTTTACCATCATCCCCGTGAAACAGTTCGGACAAATATTCCCGCTAGGTAAACAAATGCTGATTTGTCATTAACTAGTTGATAACGAAATTGTTTGAAGGCGTTATTCTCGTGCTCACACAGTTAACAAAGTGCTGAACTGAACAACGTGAGAGTGGCACTCACTATTTCACTTAGAGTGCTCCACAATATGAATCCGCAGGTCCAGTCTTCAGGATGGTGCACCTTCGCAATAATCAGCACTGAAAAAACACACAGGTTGAGCACGTAGCGCAGATACATTTCAAATTAAACACCGACTAATAAACTCTACCGATCGAGAAGCCATGCGCAGTACACGCACACACACGGGAGGGTTTTTTGCCAGCGCACGCAGTGACATGTAACACGACGCCGGTTTCTTTCCCGCACTCTGCCGCGCGCAGAGCAATCCCGGGTAGACAAGGTTGTCTAGGCGATGAGACTTCATGGCGCCAGTGGCGCTCTCAGACCAGCTAGATGCGGTTTAACCACCTTTCCTTCCTCCGTGGGTTTAACGTTAGCTCCAGCCCTCTACTGATAGCGCGTGCGCTGGTTTTTTTTTTTTTTTGTGGCAGTGATCTGTTGCGTTATACTCGTTCTTTAACAGTGCATCTGAATCGCAGTGAACATTCTGACGGTGCAGTGCGGCCAGCATGAGCTACTAGTTATAACGCGCATTTGTAATATTCAGGAGCAATATTTAGCGTACCTCACCAACCTAATGTAGTGAATACTGGTAAAAAGCTAAGCTGATGCTTTTTGCTTAGTTCTATGGGTCTTTAGGGACTGCACATTCAGGGTCACGCAGGCGATATTTTATCAGCACTTTCATTTCGGTAACGACATTGCAACATTGCATGCATCGCCCGTCACACTAATCGATGAGAACAAATTGCCACGTGCATACTGCTAGGAAGACGAAGACGACAGCGCATATGCGCATCTGCCCGCTTTTATGCAGCAAGCAATGACAAGAAAGAAGAGGAATGCTCTGGCGCACAGTAAATAAAAATACTGACCAGCTGCTACTTTCTCAACCTGTTAATTACTACTTCTGTCTTCACGTTGCGACAATACTTTGTACTTAGCTTGCAGTCCTTGGAACAAGACAACGGCTGAGGGTAATTCATCAAATTTGTTTTCTCACTACCTACAATGTCAAGGCTTTGACCAGAGCACGTCTGCTAGGGAAGCTTCTTAAATAAAAAAGGGATCTACAAAAGAAAAACGGAGAGCGAAAGAGAGAACTAGAGAATGCGTTTCGACTCCCCTGAGGAGAGCTTGGTTCGCAATTTAGTCAACAAGACTCCCATCATTGTGAGCAAGGCTGCGTTAAGGCCACCAAAATGTCCTTATTCTGCATTTTTCTTTCTGCTCGGTGTCCTCTTCCTAATTTTCATGACGCCATTTTTGAGGGCACATGAAGAGAAACATTCGCTACAGTAATAAATAAAACGTGCCTGCTAAAATACATGACATCAATGTTAGTTTTTGAGGGACCTGACGGCCTACTGACGTGGTGGCTATGGCTAAAGAACTGTGCTGTTTTTGCAGGTGGTGGACGTTTTATCTCCAGCTTTAAAAGCTTCGATCTATTGGAAGATGGGGGAGGGGGGAGGGGGAGTGTTCTATGCATGGCTGCACTAATGTGCGCAACATTATTTTGTTCAGGCAAATTAGTGCACTTTGGGAGTGTTGACTAATCATGCAAATAACACAGATGAAAGAAACAGATACAGGAGAATTGGGCTTTACTCTACTGAACAAGCGGTGCTCCTATTGTATCTTCCGCTCCTATTGTATCTTCCGTCTCATAGTAGTTTACGTGTTTTATCCATGAAAACTGCGTTTCCGTCACATCACTTCCTGCTTCAATTCATTACTAGACCCGCAGGCAGCTAGTAGTAGGAGCCTTGCTGGAATCAAGATGGTCAACGTATAGTAACAGTATAAGCAAAACTGCCCGAAAATGTCATGCATTTGTAGCCTTGTAAGAACGTCTGCTCAGATTTGGGTACATGTTAAAGAACCTCAGGTGGTCGAAATATCTAGAGCCCTTCTCTACAGTTTTCTCGTAATCATATGTGGGGTGTAACGTCCCAAAACCACCGTATCAATCAATCATTTGGAGCCTTGTTCATAACACCCCCAATGTAAGGGTGAAAATGTGGTGTTTTGAGGGTGTTTTATTCACGAACACCTCAAATTTTTCAAATGGAGTGTAAAAGGAGTGTTAACAAGGGTGCTTCAATGCGTACAACCGTTTTACACCTTTTAGGGCGTAAACTTTTTTAGAGTGTACGTGCCCCTTGGTAGCAAGCAGCATCATATCTCTGTCGTAGGCACTTAATATTTTCAATGTCTTTGATGTACTTTCCCGGCATTTCGCATTCCATCTCATAAAAATTGCAAAGACTTTTAACAAGTATCTTTTCATCATTCTTTCTATAGAAAGACCTAACAGCCCCAATTTCTAAAGCTATAGCATGAACTTCTTGTTTAAAAAGCTCCCAAGCAGCGAAGATATGCAAACCAATCGAAAAGGATTGCCTCAATGCCATCTGGACACAATTCATGACTTCCTGACCACAGATGAGCTTCGCATTCATTTTCCAAAGGGCCCACTGGGGACGGAATTGTTTATGACGATTTTCACCAATTTGCGCTATGACAATACAATGGTCTGAGAATGATACAGCTTCGGTGCTGCAGGACATTTTACGAGATAGGAGTGATGAAGACACGTAAATCCGGTCAAGGCGAGCATGAGAACTGCCTTGTACTCTTGTATATGCCGTTGCCCGATTCGAGACCCCGATGTCAGTTTTTCCTGCATTATCTACAATACTGGATAAAGATCGGCACTCCTGTCTCTCTTTCCAAATGAATATGAACGATCAATCGCTTCACATACGCAGTTGAATTCTCACATAAGTACCATGCATCTGTCAAGGTCAAATAAATTACGCACTTTTTCAAGTTATACAAGTCGTTTCGGAACCTCATTAAACTCATATAGATTGATAATTCTCCATGGCACTCCTTGCAACAAAAAATCACCGCATATATACCTGCCCTCTTCATCAACACTAGTGCAGAATGCTGAACAGGGTAGCCTCTTTCTCAGAAACAACCAACAGCCCGCAGATAAACGTTTAGCATGTGAGACACACACATTAAACTGAGACAGAAAAGGCCGCAGGGCCTTCTCGGTCTCTTCCTCACTCTCGACCTTTGTCTCTTGCATAGCGACAAAGTGGAGACGCTTCCGATTGAGAAGCCTACAGAGCTGTGCCTGTTTCTGCGAAGACCTAAGGCCGCGTAGCAAAGATGAGGCGCTCAGACTGCACCATGGTGACTACCTTTCAATGCGCTTATCGTCCCACTTGATCTGTCCCAAGAGTTCGTGCTGAGGCTTCCCGTGACCCCCACATGACTGATAGTTCGGGATCAGTGACACTTCCCTTTTGGCATGAACTTTTGGCGATGGTGTGACTCCCTAGTCACTGATGCTGGGTCACTCCTTTTGCTCGAGTCCGAACTGGACGATGCGCGACGTTCTGCTATCGCTGCATCCATAGATATCTGCATATCAGCTTCCGACACTGCATCATGATAAAAAAGCTGCTGCGGAGCTGCAGCGCAAGCACGTGAAAAACTTTCTGCGGGATCCAGCCCAGAGTCTATGTCTTGTACTGGTGATTCTTCGGCATCTTAATAGTTGAGCGCAACATCACTCTTCATAGGAACTCCTACTTCTGCTAGGGGTTGTGCGGAGTCATTTCGGGTATGATGCTTGCATGATTCGCTTGGCTCTTTGCACGCAGAAATTTCAACTGTGTCAACAGCGAGCAACTTTCTTTTTTTGGATTCTTTGTGGTAGAGCCTGCAGCATATGAAATTGACGGTGTGTCTTCCGTTACTTCCAGAACCTCGGTGGCATCCTTAATATGCTCTTGTAGGTTATCATCTGGCTGTTTTGTGTGCTGTCGCAGCTTGTTGGCGTATCTCTTAACACAATCCTCGGCCGAATGACCGAAGCGTTGACAGTTGTCACAGCGAGGGGTCCTGCAGTTTCGACAGATCTGTCCAACCTTACTGCGCCGAATGCAAATTGGTGGGTGGCCAGGTATCAGGACGAGGCTTTGCACTCCGCAGTGAGCAAGAATATTAGGAATATCCGCAATGCGAACTCCATCAGGAAAGGACAAAACAACATCCCTATTTAACATCCGCATCTGTTCCACGTCCGCTACTTTCCAGCTTTCTTGCAATGTTGTCTTGACCTTCCCAAAAGCTTGCAGTGCCTCGCAAACACAGGCGTCCTCCAAGCGCTCAAGAAGCCACATCAGCTTCAACTTCGCTTCCGTGGGCTCCGGGTCTTTAACGAGGCATCGATGACGATTGAAGAAAAATTTGCTTCTAGTGACTAACTTTGTTTTCGTCAGCGTTGACTTGCATGTGACCATCCAAACATGAGACATTTGAAATTAACCTACGGAGCTTATTTTCTTCAAGTCAATGAAGTCCCGAAGAGAATATCTGAAATGTTGAACCCGGTAACGGCGACCAGCTAAGTCCGCGTGTAGAAAAACAGATTCCAAAACAACCTTACCGGTGGGAAGGCGAGGAACTACAACACGGTAGTCATTGCCGCTGGCTGAAGCCCGATATATCCTTCGAAGCGGAGAACATGAAAACCCAACTGTTCAGAACGTCGTCATCGTCTTTCTCCCTCTCGGCCACGGCTGCTGTAGAAAAAGGGTTCGTAGAGTTGTGACTCAGGGGTGCAGATTACTTTGAAAGCCACCATCTTTAGGTTTCCGCCCGTTCCCGCCGCACGTGTAGCCTAACACTCAGTGTTTGGGAAAAAATCTCAACTTAAGGTGAATTTATTTTGTATTCTCTCGACAACTTATGCTGTACGATGTAGCGAGCACATGTCTTTGCCAACTGCCGCGGTAAAGAAGGAGAAAACCGCGTGACTCGTGATGCGCGAGCCACGAGGAATCGAGAACGGCCTAGCTCCAGGCTTGACTGAACGCGGCCGCTGCGACTTCACGTACTCCCGCGTCCCGAATAAAAGCACGACCCCGGTACGGCCTCTTGGGCTGCCGTTTCGCGTCTGATACTTCAACAATATTCAAACATCATTGCGCCACACGTCTAAGTCCCACGCCATTGGATTATTTATGCTTGGCGCACTCGAGAAATATTTACGTTGCCGCGGGAGGCCACCACGTGTGTATTCGCGAGTGCATTCCTCTATGGCGACCGTGCAGTAGCAATGAATAGCTGCGCAGTAGAAGACAAACAAAAGAATGAACGTTGGTTCCCAACGGCGACTAGCAGTGGTCGCGTGACCATTTGCGACTGGCGACCACAAAGCAACAGACGTTTACACATGCGGGGCCCAGAGTTATTCAATCTTATCAGTTAGGAAACTCACTATAGCCTCCATTATCATACTTGGAACACGTCATGCATGCCTCTCCCCCACTTTCGATCAGCAGCTAGCAGATTGTCGCTCCATCTGTTGAACTGTGCTCCCACTAATAAACGTATTATTAGTGCTTTGTTATGCCGCTCCCCGATGGCGCGACTGCGAGCTAAGCTCCGAAAAATCAGGCCTACTGCGTGTCTTTCTTTTGGAATACAGGTTCACACCTGGCACGGCTGCTAGATAAAAAATTGGCAGCATATCCACGGAGTGAATGATGGAGAGTGAGGCGAAGCATTTGTCCGTCCATTCGTTCTTGCTTCCATCCGTCCATGCGTCCATCTGTGTGACCGTTCATGCGTCCATCCGCCCGTCCGTGCGTGCGTGCGTGCGTCTGTTCGGGCGTCTGTTCGGGCGTCGGTTCGGGCGTTCGTCCGTGCATCCGCCCCTGCGTCGGTTCAAGCGTCCATCTGTGCATCGGTCCGTGTTCATTCGTCCATCTATTCAACATTCCAAGTACCACCATCTCACATTTTTTATCATATATTCCCCATATAGAAGCACCGCCATCCAGCGGACATTTGAAAGACTAAACGAGAGGTGGCACAAGCCCAATTTCTTATGGCTGGTGCTCTGGGTCTACTTCCCACCTTTAACCAACCCGCCTTCATGGTATATACTAGTTCACTGTATTCATGGAACTGCGGCCCTACGCACAGCGAGTATAACGTAGCAACCTTTTCCTGTCAGATAGGACTTAATGTACATGCCGATGGCTGCTAATGGGAAATGTGATACGGGAAAATTCGGCTTTTACTTTCTTACATGTTGCGCTTCGTATCTACTTCCCACCTTTAACCACCTCGAGTTCATTGATCGTATATACTACTTTATTTTATTCATGACACTGCGGCTCAATGCTCGCTAAACCTTTCTAAAACTAAGGAGGTTACACCCAGCGAGTATAACGCTGCAACTCTTTCTTGTCGGATAGTGCACAATGTACATGCCAATGGCTGCTAAAGGGGATCGCAGCATGCGCGTTAACTAAAAGCCGAATGCTCCTGTCTCTCATTCCCCATTAGCAGCCATTGGCATGTACATTGAGCACTATTTTTATTGTTTACCAACGCACAGAAGAAATCTCTCACTGGCACCACCTTAGAGGTCAAAATTTTATACGTGTTACATACTACAACGAGTACGAGGACCGAACAGGTGCCGCTATAACGACCTTCGCCCCTAAAAACAAGGTGCGGCCTGTTGCGTTGCATCGCCGTCAATTGCCAAGCACGTCTGGGCAGAATTGGAAGTTTCGGCCGCTTTTTGGGGGAGAGTGCTGACGCTCCACCAGTGTTTCAAGGTTGGTGCACACCGGCGACTAGCAGCGGTCGCGCGACCATTCGCGACTGGCGACCAAAAAGCGACTGATGTTCACACCGACAGAGACTGCATGCGAGCGACCGGAAGTCGCAAAACCGGAGAGTCACGTCCGGATCTCGTTATGAGCGAGAACTCCTGAGACCGGCGCGATCAGCTGATCGCCGCCAGCTGAGTCCGTTCTCGCACAGCGTTCCCAACAGCGTCAAGTTCGATTCAAGCGAAGAACAAGACAATTTCAAGGTGCTGATGCACTGTGCCATGGTGTCAGCGCTGGCATCACAGATGCCTCCAAAGAAAAAAAAAAGCCGGTAGTGGATGTGACCATCCTTTCGATCGCGGGAGTTGACCGGCCATGCAAGCCGCCTGCCTTCAGAGCTGCGCTGACACGACGAGGAGTATTTCCGAGAGTCGTACGTATTCAGAAACCATCCTTGAATTTCCCTTGACTTGCCACAGCCTACAATGCAGCACAAATGCGTCTCGAACGTGGAGTCTTAAGTCGTTGCCAAGGCATGAAGTACAAACGCGTTCCAAACACGCTGCGTTGAATGCGCTGACAAGTCAAGTTCAAGACAAAAAAAAGTTTCCGAATGCAGGGAAAAGACAGTGCACAATTTATTTTCTCTTTACTTTGACGGTGTTTAGCTTCTTGCGAATGCCACCACGTAAATTCGACACTTTGCTCGAGTTGCTGCGGCCCGCCATCACCAAGCCAAGTATTCCGTGGTGGCCATGGTGCCACAAACCCAGAGAAACGCACTCGTTTGTATCTGGCGGCAGGAAGCCAGCGCAATGAAAAAAAAAATTGAGCATCGCTGATTGGTTAAGCAGCTTTGCGACTGCAGTCGCGCGACTGAAAAATCGGTCAAGAAGCGACTGGCCAACGCAGTCGCTTTGCGACCGTTTGCGACCGTTCGCGACTGGTTGCGACCAGTCGCAAATGGTCGCGCGACCGCTGCTAGTCGCCGGTGTGCACCAGCCTTAAATGTGGTTCGTGAGTATCACTGTCGCGCTACTTCCCCGGAGCTCGGCCAGTCCTCTAGCGACGCAAATATCGCGGTGAATAAACAGCTGCTGGTCGCCTTCAACTACGCCTTGCAGGTCTGTTGATTCTTGAGGGCTGACGGATATGCTGACTTTGGAGCGTGGAGGAACGATGACTGTGTTCCAGCGCATTCAAAGCGCACCTCCCTGGCGGCGTGTGGGGCGGCAGTACTGTTTCTGTAGATATCGTGATTGCCTCAGATTTTTGGTCAATGACGGCACTGTGCTGACTTCAGAATTCCATACCAAGTATCACATCCCTGGAGTAGTGCTGTAAAATTAGAAAGCGTGTGGGAGAATTTTGGTTATTGATGGAATTTCTGTTGTGAAAACACCAGCCAGCGTTTATGTGTGACCCTTATTTGTTCTGATTTCAGGGCCTTCCCAAGCAGTCTTCAATTTTTTTAACTTCGTCATGAAAAGCCCACTGACGACGGAATAGTCGGCCCCAGTGTTGTCCACAGCAGTGACGTTGTGGCGATCAAATATTAGGACGAGGTCACTGGTTCCTCCTCGTGCATTGCGGTTGGATCGTGGCGTCGGATCACGGCTAGGTCTATTGGCTCCACTGCTCCAACGTTGCATCGTCACGTCTTCTGCCGGCTGCGAAGGTTCGACGTCAAGACCCTTTTCGGCTTGCGTTGGGTGCATTCAATTACGTTGTGGCGTCGTCGTCGGCAGAGGATCTTCGGTAATTCATTGTGAAGCAAAGGCACCTCCATCGGTTGCGGTCCTTAGTTTTCCGATTAAGGACTCTGAAATCGGCCGCGACCAGGGCTGGTGTACTCCCCGCGGTGTGGTGAGGTGTAGTGGCCGCGCGATGGAGAACTACAAGATCATCGGAGTGTCAACAGCGCTCTTGAGAGGTCGTCGGCGATGTCTTGAGGTCGTTCACCCCATTGTGGACACGGCGCATTGACGTCGAAACCCCGTAGATCCATCTATCGGTATTGGCAACGGCGGCATGTGTGCCCGGCCTCTCTGCAGTAGTAGCAGAGTGAGCGGTTGTCAGGGGCACGCCAAGCATCTGTTTTCCTTGGCACTCTGCGCTGTCCCGCAGGCGAACGGTAGGACGTCGGTGTTGGTGGTGGTGGTGGCGGTGGTGGCGTCTGGCGACCGAAGTGCTACGGGGCAACGTCTTGGCGTGGGCGTGGAGGAGGGGCGTGACGGCGGGCAGCAGCAGCAGCATAGCTCATGGCTTGTTACTGCGGCTCTGGGAACTGAAGATCGGCCCGCGATTGGTGGGTCTCTGGGCGTACGACGTCCGCGATGGAGTCCATGTGAGGCTGCTCTGAAGGAAACGATTGGCGCAGCTCTTCTTGAACGATCGCTTGGATCTTGTCGTGCAGGTTGGTGGTTCTTAGCACATGTAAGTAGGCATTGCTTGTAGACGAGAAATTGTTGTTGTACATCCGTGTCCGCATCTCTTGTGCTTTTTCTAGGCAAGATGCCTCTGAAATGAATTCGGTGACAGTCTTTGGCGTGTTGCTGATCAGCCCGGCGAAAAGTTCCTGTTGACTCCTTGCATAAAGAGGCGAACTTTGTTGTCTTCAGGTATTTCGGTGGCAGCGTGAAGGAAGAGTCGATTCATTTCTTCCGCGAATATAGTCAAATTTTTGGGGGGAATTGCACCCTCGTCTTCAGTAATGTCGCGGTTCTTTCCTCTCGGGTGATGCTCCAGAACGTGTCCAGGAATACGCCGCGGAAGAGATGCCAGTTTTGAAGGACAGACTCCCGATTCTCGAACCAGGTTCTTGCCGCGTCTTCCAGATAAAAGTAGAAGGAACGGAGCTTCTCTTCCGTGTCTCAATGGTTGAGTGGGGCCGCTATTAGTAGGTCTCTATTGATGTCTCCGCGTCTTCACATGACGATCCGTGGAAGGGTGGGGGTTCTTTTGTCTGCTGCATCACTACCAATAAAGGAGATGTTGCCGCTGTCATTGTGCCTCTTGCCGTCATAACCGTGGCTTTTGTGTTGTTCGGGAGGGGTCCATATTGAAAGGCTATTTCTTTCAGTCTGCGGCTGGCTCGACTGTCGCTGGCGGTGTCGCTGCCTTCTTAGCGACGTGGGCTGGGTTCACGGCTTGACGGAGGCGTCCGGAACATAAACGCTGCAGCATCTCTAGCAGATATATCAGGGTCGTGACGTGATAAAAAACAGACTAGAATTACGAGATTAAACTATTGATTATGCTCGCTCGTAACTGAAGGGCACATTAAAGTGATGCCCACATGCACTAATAGCGTTGAGCGATCGGAACGTCGGCGGCCAATCAACTGACAAGCGGCGAAGCGCGTCAGCATTTATACCATAGGTGAGGAGAAAAAGAGCGAGGCATTGTTGGATACAGCGTCTGCTGCTGGCTTGCGGTTTAAAAAAAGTATACGATGGTGAACCGCTCCACCACAAGCCTCAGATTAATCAGGAATCGCGTCCCTATTGCAAAAACCAGTGGCACTGGCCCAGCGCCATACTTGATTACTGGACCAGAGTCCAGTGTGGCACTGACGCTGGGACAGTCTCACGCTGCACGAGTCACGCTGGCGCTGCATACGAGACACTCATTATCGGCCAAAATCTGGCTTTTAACTTGATTGATTGAATCATATGTGGGGTTTAACGTCCCAAAGCCACCATATGTATATGAGAGACGCCGTAGTGAAGGGCTCCGGAAATTTGGACCATCTGGGGTTCTTTAATGTGCACCCAAATCTGAGCACACGGGCCTACAACATTTTCGCCTCCATCGGAAATGCCTGGCTTTTAAATTTTGTTTAGAGTTTGTGGTCATGCGCACATTGCAGTTAAGGCTGAAACACGCACGTAGTAAAAAAATAAAAAGAAAAAAATACTGAGTGAGCCAAAGTCGAACCACACATCTCGTATTCTGAGCCAGACACGCTGCCCACTACTCCACAGGTTAAACACGGGAAGGCTTTCATTTTTCTTCATCTTAAAATTAATTCAGGTATTCAATATTTTGAATTTGTCTTTTACACACGCAGTGTTTCTTCTCTTCGTGGTCACGTCAAACTTGCGCTTGTTAGCTCATTCTTTGCGGGTTGCCTTGGATTACATCCATCTGGCCCGTTTTGCCGCAAAGCTTGTTAGCGTAGCTACAGATGTGTTACGGCAATCGTAGTGACTTGCTATGCGATTAACCATACCTATGTATAAAACAGCGTTCATTTCATTGAGAACTGTAGAGTTTCCCTTCGATAGTTTGGAAGTATTTTCTGCCCTCCTCGTTTAGGTTCCGCGAACGACAGACGCAGCAGTTCACTCTAGCCGAAACGACCACTAGGCTTAGGGCCATACTTCTTCTGCCACGGTTACCTCGCCGCGGTGGTCTTGAGGCTAAGGTACTCGGCTGCTGACCCGCAGGTCGCGGGTTCGAATCCCGGCTGCGGCGGCTGCATTTCCGATGGAGGCGGAAATGTTGTAGGCCCATGTGCTCAGATATGGTTGCACGTTAAGGAACCCCAGGTGGTCTAAATTTCCGATCCCCTTCACTACGGCGTCTTTCATAATGATATGGTGGTTTTGGGATGTTAAACCCGACATATCGATCAATCTTGTGCCACGGTTTCTGTGAAGATCGTAGATATTCAGTTAGAAAATTCTAATATTCGTTACAATGTGACCCATGAATGGTCGTATTTTCACCATAAATTACATAAATCGGAAGCTAGAACACCAAGATCGGGCATTGCAGTGGATAACTGCTGCCAAGGACATGCGGCTTTCTACGGTACGAGCCGCAATGACTCACTGCTATAGTAGGTTGGTCTTGGCTATCAGACTGATATTACTGTCATTTTGCGTGGCGAATGCTCAGCTCCATCGATGCCGTTTATAAAATACAGTGACGAAAGTCAATCAAACTTCAAGGAAAGCGCACCTGCGCCAAGGGGGGCCATGGGTGGGCTGGAACCTTTGTTCCCAAAATTCTTGCATGCCACCCCTTTGCTCCCACCTCCAGGAACAAGCATGGGCAAATCACGACATATACGTTCTGTGCTTCCTCTGCCCCGGCAGAATCAAAGCTGTCGTTTGCCCCCCTCCCCAGCAAAATCCTGGCAGTGCCTTTGACCCGCGCGATCAACATATTGCTACGTGCCAGTGCATGGAGTTGAAGAAGACAAAGCTGATAGACTAGCGCGAGCTAATTTGTGTGGCTGGCGCTGCTCGCTTAACCGACTGTAAATACATCGGTGACTACCCTTCCGAGTCGGTCTCCTTCTCGTAAAGTACTTGGTGGAAGTGCGGGGTTGTGTGGAGTTGGTAGAGTTAATATTTGGTGAAGTTGTGCGATCCCCGTCCTCGCCACGGAACTCTGAAACGGAGGCTCCCTCGTGGCTTTCAACATGACCACTCAAGACTCGGCTACATACTCTCAGGTCGCCCACCCTTCTTCCCGGCTTGTCAAACCAGTGCCCGCAACAACTTTCGTGACGCTTTCTGCGCTCCAAGACCCTGGCATGTTCTCTGGCCAGAGGGTTCCGACGTCGACCAGTGGCTACGCCTCTACTAATGCGTCAGTGCCACTTGCAGGTGGGATCCAACTTTTATGCTCTTTTATCTCAACTGAACCCCTCGTGTTTGGTTTGACAACCACGAGCATGACATAACAAGCTTAGACATCTTCAAGGAAAATATCCGTGAGCTTTTTGACAACACCTTTGGTCGTCCTGAAGCTGCGAAAATTGAGTTGTCGACTCGCGCACAATCTTCCACGAAGCCCTACATCGGTTACATTCAGGCTGTGCTCTCACTATGCCGCCAAAGTGACAAAAACATGTCCGAGCCTGAAAAAGTTGCGCATATCCTAAAGGGTATCACCGACGATGCGTTCAACCTGTTGGTATTCAACAATGTGTCATCTGTTGATGCGCTCATTCAAGAATTCCACCTGTTTCAATCAGCTAAAAGCAGGCGCATCTCCCATCAGTTCCAGCGCCTTCCGAACACCACTGTGACGTCCTCGTGTCTCCACACATATCATCCACCAGACACCTGTGACAATTTGACGCGACTCGTCAGGCGGGAACTTGAAGCGGCTGCTCCAGCCAAGGTGGGACCAATGTCCCCTGACCCCTCTCCTCCAATCACGTTGCCTCTCATTCAAGCAGTCTGCTGGCAGGAAATCGCCACCTTGGGAATTCACTCTATCTCACCGCCTCCCCGCACCGACTACCAGCCCCAATACACGACTGCACGTCTTTTCCCGACCGGCTCTCCCTAAACGTTCCGTAATCTGTCCGCATGGCGAACACACGATGACAAGCCGATCTGTTTCTCGTGTCACCGAATCGGGCACATTTCTCGCCATTGCAGAAGTTCTTGGGGTCCTCCTGCACAACCGTCCTCAGGTCTCTTTTATGCACGTCCTGCCTATCGCCATGAGACCAGCCGCGACCAGTTTGCTCAGGAACCTGCTACTGAACACCGCTACTCCCGCTCTCCATTCCCCCAACGTCGCCAATCTCGTTTTCCACAGCCCCGCCGACCATCTTCTCCCGCCTTCACACGAAGGTTCCCCGACGAAAAACTAAGTGTTGCAGCCCCTGAAGGTGGCTCTGCATCGCTCGGGCTGACCGAGAATCTTCTCTTGACGATACCGACAAAACGGAACCTCATAGACGTACAAGTAGGCGGCATACATGTCACTGCTTTTGTCGACACCGGCGCTCAACTTTCCGTGATGACGAGTGATTTTTGCCACAAGCTCAAGATGGTTCTCACACCTGCGACCACTCAGTTCGTCTGTGTTGCGGATGGGGGAATAGCATCTATCGTTGGAATGTGCTCCGCATGTGTGAGCATTGCGGATCGACACACAGTTGTTCTCTTCACTGACCTTCATTAATATCCCCACTACGTAATCTTAGGCCTCGACTTCCTGTCTGCGCATTCTTGATTTGATTGATATGTGGGGTTTAACGTCCCAAAACCACTATATGATTATGAGAGACGCCGTAGTGGAGGGCTCCGGAAATTTAGACCACCTGGGGTTCTTTAACGTGCACCCAAATCTGAGCACACGGGCCTACAACATTTCCGCCTCCATCGGAAATGCAGCCGCCGCAGCCGGGATTTGAACCCGCGCCCTGCGGGTCAGCAGCCGAGTACCTTAGCCACTAGACCACCGCGGCGGGGCAAGTCTGCGCATTCTGCCTTCATAGACTGTTCGACCAGTACGCTCCGTCTACACTTGCCCGCAACAGAACCTCTTGCACAACGGCCGAGTCAACTCTGCACAACGGGACATGCGCGCCTCCCTCCACAGAAACTGACCTACATAGAGCTCGTCTGAATGCCACCAATTCCCGACGGTGATCATGTTCTGACCCCTGTCACCGACGTCCTCATAAACCGCGGAATTACAATACCGCACTTCATTCTGTTCGTCGCAGGAAATTCTACGTGCCTCCCAGTTGTCTACTTTCGCTTGACACCTATAGTGCTGCCACAAGGGATCTCTTTGGCGTTGCTCTGTACCTTAGAAGACAATGCGGTAGATGTTTTCACGATGGCCGCTCCTTCTGACCCCCACGCTCAACATAAATCTGCCACTTGCTCTGACAGCGCTATTACGTCGATAATCACTTCCAACTTAACGCCGCAGCAGACTGATAAGCTCCACCGGCTTCTGCTGTCCTACATCGACGTTTTTGACCTCAGCGGCTGTCCGATGGGGTAAGTTACTGGTATGACCCACCGTATAAACACTGGTAAAGACATCCTATACATAGGCGTCCATATCGGGTGTCAGCGGCCGAGCGTCACGTTATCCAAAGTGAGGTGGACAAAATGCTCGCCAAGGACATCATTGAGCCATCCTGCAGTCCTTGGGCTTCTCCTGTAGTGCTAGTCCGCAAGAAAGACGCTACATGGCGTTTCTGCGTTAATTATTGACACCTCAACAAAATTACCAAAATAGACGTGTACCCTCTGCCACGAATAGATGATGCACTTGATTGCCTCTACGGGTCCCACTATTTTTCCAACATAAACCTTCGTTCCGGCTACTGGAAAATAGAGCTAGACGAAATGGAGCGTGAAAAGACGGCATTCATCACCCCCGATGGCCTGTATCAGTTCAAGGTCATGCCCTTTGGCCTTTGTAATGCTCCAGCCACCTTCGAACGAACGATGGACTCCCTGCTCAGAGGATTCAAATGGTCCATCTGTTTGTGCTACTTGGAAGACGTCATCGTCTTTTCCCCAACATTCGAAGCTCATATAGAGTGGCTCTCAGCCATCTTAGGAATCTTCCCTCACGCTGGCCTGCAGCTCAACTCCTCCAAATGTCACTTTGGGCGCCATAAAATCACAGTACTTAGCCATTTAGTAGATGCCTCTAGAGTATAACAAGACCCGGCAAAAATCAGCACCGTCAAAAACTTTCCTGTACCACGATCTGCGAAGGATGTACGCAGCTTTATTGGACTATGTTTCTACTTCCGACGCTTCGTGAAATATTTTTTGCACCTAGCGAGGCCGCTGACGCAGCTCCTCAAGAACGACGTCCCGTTTTCATGGGGCTCCGAAGAAGCTTCTGCGTTCTCGACTCTCATCGCTCTTCTCACTACCCCTCCGATTCTGGCACACTTTAACCCTGCTGCCCCTACATAAATCCGTACAAATGCAAGTGGACATGGCATTGGTGCAGTGCTGGCTCAAAAACAACAAGGCCATGATTGCGTTATTGCATATGCCAGCCGCCTACTATCCGCCCCTGAACGTAACTACTCGATTACAGAGCGTGAGTGCTTGGCTCTGGTATGGGTGGTGGAGAAATTTCAACCTTATCTATACGGACGCCAATTTTCGGTAGTTACCGACCACCAAGCGCTCTGCTGGCTCAACTCCCTGAAAGATCCATCAGGCCACCTTGGTCGCTGGGCTTTGCGCCTGCAAGGGTTTTTCTAATCGGTGGTCTACAAGTCTGGCCGCCTACACCATGATGCCGATTGCTCTCCCGGTACCCTGTCGACGATCCTGACAACACTGACGAGCCCACTGAGAACTTTATCTTGTCAGTGTCCAACTTACATATTATTGGTTAAGAATAGAAGCGTGATCCAGTGCTGCTTGACATCACCAGCCGTATGAAATCCTCCCCAAATGATGCTTCCGTCCGTTATTTTGTCATTCAAAAGGGTGTGCTATACCATCGCTATTTGTGTCGTATACCATCCCAAGACGGGCCCGACCTTCTCATTGTTGTGCCTAAGCATTTGCGCCGCGGTGTTCTCACCGAAGTTCACGACGCTCCCACGGCAGGAAACGTCGTTTCCCGCACGTATGAGCGCGTTTGGCGCCGTTTCTTCTGGCCAGGTCTTGCTCGCTCGGTACGCCAATACGTTGCTACGTGTGACCTATGCCAACGTCGTAAAACACTGTCGCTGCTACCCACTGGCCATCTTCTACCAATCGGCATACCCGCGGAACAATTTTACGTTGTTGGGTTAGACCTGCTTGGCCTTTTTCCCACATCAATATTAGGAAACAAATGGATAGCCGTTATTACTGAATACGCTCCACGCTACGCTATTACGCGAGCTCTACCAACCAGCTGTGCAACCGACGTCACTGACTTCTTGTTACGGGGTGTTGTATTAATTCACGGTGCTCCGAGGCTGCTTCTCACAGACCGTGGTCGTACATTTTTATCCCAAGTCATCGACGACATTCTGTGTTCTTGTTCCACGCAACACACACTGACAACTGCTTACCAATCTCCAACTAACGGTCTCACGGAACGATTTAACCGTACTCTTACAAATATCCTCGCTATGTACCTGTCACCCGACCACCGAGACTAGGACCTTGCCTTACCCTACGCAACTTGCACGTATAATTCATCCCGTCACGACACAGCGGGCTTTTCGCCGGTCTACTTATTGTACGGAAGAGAGGCGACATTACCACTGGACAGAGTCATCTTAGCTCCCACCTTGTCCATCAGCGAGTATGCCCCCGACGCGATTGCGCTAGCCAATAATGCCCGTCAGCTCACTCGCGCTCGGCTGATCGCGTCGCAAACCAACCAATGCCGTCGGTACGATGCGGAACATAGAGACGTACAATGCGATCTCGGTACCCTCGTTTTACTCTGGTGCCCTCATCGTCAGCTGGGCACTGCAACAAACCTTCGCCCCTTCACTACCGCAGAACATAAATCCTGTGCACACTTATAGTCATCTGCGTGTGTAATTTTTATTTTTATTTTTATTTTTATATGCTATGGGAAACGGCAGCGGTGGTGAACGTGCTTGGGGCAGAGGAGAACGATGAAGGATGGCACGCACCCGCTGACCCCTCATAGTCAGTCGCCGCAGAATTTCGAAATGATAAAAATGTGTCGCTCAGTGTTTTGTCCTCATCTATGAAAATTCTGTGCGACAACAGTCTCAGACATCTATCTACAATAGAAACACAGGTGGTCTCGAACAGCTCAGAACACGCCACTGCCATGGGACACGGCATGTCGAGACAGAAATACCGTAAATACCTTCACAGCGCACGTCTACAGCATGCACATAAAATCGGCTATCTGAAGATACCTTTTGTCGCGCCGGTATCTACGAATTTCAGGTGAGTGAAGCACTGTAGATGTACGGAGAAGTGCTCAAGTGGGCGTACGTTTACCATCTGTCGAGTGGCACGACGCGACAAGCCGAATAGTCCGAAGCCGATGGTGTTCACCGTGTGCTGCATGACACATTTCAGTTTATGCAGTGGCCTTGCACAAGCGCTTACACATGCCGCTGCTACGAGAACAAAAGTTTTAAGTGCCACTGACGTGTTTGCAGACGCTTTCTACATATAAATGTGCATAATAAACTAGGCAAGCTAATGGTGGCGCTGTGGTATAATGGTTATCGTATGTGCTTTCAGTGCATGTGGTCCCAAGTTCTAGTCCTGTGTCGTGCGCAATTGTAGGCAAATGTCATGTTTGTGTGTGGGTACGTGGATGCACATTTTCTTATATGTCCCTGCGACGAACCATAGCAATAAATTTCTCGGAAACAATAATTTCGTGCCTGAAATACTTTTTCGCCCGCGTATAAAAGGGTGGTTTTAAGGCTATTAAGACAAGCAGAAAAACTTCTGCTGCGCTCCAATCAAGCCCCGAATAGAGTTAAATAAAAACACCACCGTTACCTCCTAAAATCCCTCTTTTCCCCCCATTTATTTCGTAAATACACCTTATTAAGCCTTCTGCCAACACAAACCGGCCGTGTATCTCAAAAGTAGAGCTAATTTATTGGCAAAAAAACAGCGAAGGTTAATTATTCACTTATAAATCAAATACGAGCAATGTTTCTGAATGAATGAGTTTATTAAACAAGGCTGCCCACTATAAAGATTTCAAGGGGACGGCTCTCGCTTGAGCATCGTGTTCAAACGAAGAAAACAAAACTCCCCAGGAATTCTACAAAAACACCAAAAGGCACATCCCAGTGATGGTGTCCAAACGAGAAAAACAAAACTCGAAGGAGACCCTACAAAAACACCGCAAACACGGGTGTTAGTGAAAAGCTTAATTTGAAGGGCATTTCACTTATTACCTTTGCGATGCGCACTGGAACACGAATTTAAAACTTTCCAAAAGATTAAAACTTGTATACATTGTATGGCTTGCACTAGCAATGGGTGGCGTTGTGTCACATGTAACCATGAAAATGTCGGCGTAACGCAGTTGTATTTCCATTCTAGTGTATATATATATATATATATATATATATATATATATATATATATATATATATATATATATATATATATATACTATGACGCTACGTATGTTGTTGTGTATGTTGGTGCATTGCCGAACGTCAAACCTGGGACAATGAAACCTTTCCACATCCCTCTCGCAACGTCACACCTATTGCAGTTCCACAGTGCCCTAATTTTATTTCAGCTGCATTCTTGGTGCCCTTAGTTATTATGAATCTTTCGTGCTCCCTTAGATACTCAGCCCCGTTGTTTATCAATAAGGTCAAGTATTTGTATTTATCCAGTATTTCTAGCGTGACTTCTTGTATCTTTGGTCACTGCCTTTGTTGTTTAAATTGATTATCGCTGACTTTTCCCATCTGAACTCCAAATTTAACCTGCCTCGCTCATTGCCACAGAAGTCTACCAATCCCTGCAGATCTTCCTTGTTGTCGGCTGTTAATACTATAACATCTGCATACAACAATACTGGTAATGCTTGTTCAATATGTTTTTTTTCCGCTTGGCAAAATAGAGGCTGAGTCCGAGTCAACTGCCGTGTATTTGGCTTCTAGCCTCTGGAAGCACAGCATAAATAACCAATGTGACAAGGTACGTCCCTGTTGAAACCCACGTTGTATCTATAGGTTCAGGTACCTGTTCTTGAAATTTCATAGCTACCTTGTTACTTTTATAGATATCCTTTAGAAGATAAGTTATTCGATCTTCATCATTTTGTGTTTTCAGTATAACCCACAAGTCTTCTTGTATTACACTGTCGTAAGCTCCCTTGATATCTAGAAATGCCAGCCAGAGGGGCCTGTGTTCTTTTTGCGCTATTTCAATACACTGCACCGATCAAAACATATTGTCCTCCAACCTCCTTCGTTTACAGAATCCATTTTGTAGTTTTCCGAGCACCCCCTCATTCTCCATCTATGCCTGTAGGCTTGTCTTCACTATCTGCATCACCAGACTGTAGACTACTGATGTGACTGTCATAGGATCGTGGTTGTTTATATCGGCTTTGTCGCGCTTTCGTTTAGAGATCATGCTCATCCTGCTTAGTTCCGACGAATTGGCAGCTTCACCATTCATTACTGCTTTGCCCGCTGCCTCTCCTAATGTTTGCTCAAAGTTTGGCCCTAGTTTCTTTAATAGCAAGATTGGGATGCTATCATGACCAGTTGAAGTGCCATTAGGAACCCTTTTCTCTGCCATTTCCCACTCTTGCAGCCACAGTGGAGCCAATGAGCTAATTGGTCCATTTTCAGCTGGTACGGTGCAAGCAGCGCTTTCTGGATGTTAAAATTTTTCTATCATAGTTTTTGCATATTCCATTGCCTCATCCCCTTTTAGTCAGACCCCTTGAACTGTAGGTATAAACCTCTGTTTCATGCTTATCTTATTACTCAGGGAATCGAGATGGTTCCAAAACTTTGGAGCTGCCCTTCTATCCTTCTTGTTTACTTCAGCCATACATTGGGCCCCCTTTTTTTAATAATTTCACTAATCAAGTCGGACGCTTCCCTTCTGCAGCTCAAAAAGCTATCCCATTTTCTTTTGAGGTCATGTTATGGTTCATCCCTCAGTTATCATACCTGTGTTTCTGGGAGGCTTCCTGACATCTTTATATAGATGCCTTAACTTCCTCATTCCACCAGCTCTTCTGTTTAAGTCTGCTTTTCCCGGTTTATTTGACTCGTAACTTACAGAGCTCTAACTCAAACAATTGAGTTAGATTTGTGTACGTCCACTTCGTTTAAGTATCTTTGGTGAATATTTTCTCAATCTATTTAGTTTCTATTTCAATTTGCTTTTCTGAAAAATATTGCAGTGTGGTTGCTCATAATGCCGCCTTTCCACTTTAATTTCTCTTCGAAAACGCAGCTTAATACGCTTGTGATCACTACCTAAGTTACTGAACCTATATTCATCTATGTTCATCACCCTTAGCCGATCATACATTCTATAGTAATCTATCGTCAAATGCAGCCTGCCCACCTTCCATGTTATCTGCCCTTCGCATTTCTCGGTGCTGTTGCGAATGATCAAATCATGCCTTTCACCCATACCCAATAGCATTCTGCCAATCCATATCTTCTATATGCTCATTCATATCTCCTAATATAATTACGTCGAACTCTTTTCCCAGTTCGACTATGTCAATTACTATGCACTGCATCATTTGTTGATTTTCCTCCGTGGCTTGTACCCATCTCTATAAGTATACAGAACCTAGTAGCGTCATTTGCCCTGCCACTTACTCTTTTAGCCTTAAATGTTCCTTCCACTCCTGTTTGACCCTCTGAAAGTATATACTTTTATGAATGAATGCCCAATACCACAGCCTTTTCTGTGGTCTTCTGTTCTAATACAATATTCCCACGCCTATTTGATTGATTTGTGGTGCTTAACGTCCCACAACCACCATATAATTATGAGAAACGCCATAGTGGAGGGCTCCTAAAATTTTGACCACCTGGGGTTCTTTAACGTGCACCCAAATCTGAGTACACGGGCCTACAACATTTCAGCCTCCATCGGAAATGCAGCCGCCACAGTCGGGATTTGATCCCGCGGCCTGCGGGTCAGCAGCCGAGTACCTTATCCTCTAGAATATTCCCACGCGTAGTCCAGATAGCTGGGAGGTTGTTCAATATCCCGAAGTTGTGTTTCTACAAAACCATATATCATCAGCGTCTCTCCCTATACTTTTTTCTATCTCTTCACACTTCAGCCTATTTCTGCCAATCTGCATGCTAATACACCCTACGTCTGAATTGGCTCGGCCCTCGTGGCTACGTCGATTTCTGCACCGGACCTTACGTGTCTTAGATATTGGTGCCACTTTAGAATGGTATCTGTCTGAACCACCTGTCAAAGAGTCCCCCTGGTTGTTTTCCTTCTGACTAGCTCTGCTGCACCCCGAATGGCCCGCGTGCCCCCCAAAAATGCTACTGCGCGTCAAACAAGTCACCTATTCACCCCAAGACCTAGCCTCCCATCGAAGTGAATTCTGTCTCGTTGAAAACCACCCCACCTATGCACCACTCAGTTTATTTCCACTACCTCAAGCCTTTCTCTCTACTCATCCGCCATATATTTCGGTTAGTGTTCACAACCGCTTTTTTGCAGGTTGCCGTCACGCACCAGTAACTCCGGTACGTGCATGTCACTACCTTTGCCAGAGGAAAAATGGCACGCATCTATTCCACACCTTTCGCCAGTGAGGTCGTTGTCCTGGCATATCTTCATTTAGGACATCGTTTAAACCACCTGCAATTATCATGAGGTTTCGTCCATCAGCTACAGTTTTGAGTTTTGCACTCGCTTGCCCATGACTGCTTCCAGATTGCGTGCTGGCGTCCTGGTAATATTCCTACTGCAACCCTCTTGTTACCTCTTACCCTCTCTTTGATTGTTTCTGCAGATCAATTTAAATTCAAGTCCGCGATAATTATCAGGTGCTGTGACTTTCCAGCTGGAGCGTCCTGCACCGGGGGGGGGGGGTTACTTGCACCTTTTACTGTGGCTGCTTGTCCCCTCCGAACCCCACCACTTTTTCGCGGAAGGATGGGTTTGCGACCATTGATTCACCTGAACCTTTTTTTTCTGACCTTGCTTCCTCTTTCTTCTCCGCCTTGCTATGCCGGTGCCCTACTACTCTCTCTGTCGGCCGCTCTTTTGTTTACCTTTGCTAGGGCCTTCTCGGCGGACTTGGGCCTTTCTATCACAGCCCTCGTTTTCTCTTGCCAAGTCGCCAATGCAGTTTCCAGCTCGGCGTTTCTCATCAGGTTTGCATAGGAGGCTTTCGTATGCAAAACGCACGCAGCGGCCAGTCGGAGACAAGCGGCACTTTGGTGAGTAGCAGCAGAGCGACGCCATATAGGAAGTGATACGAGAAATTATAATATATTTCTTCTGCCTTCTTTCCGTTCTCTTCTCGCGGTTTCGCGTGTCTAGTAACAAGATTAGACTATAAAGAGCTTCGCTCTTTAAAGTACAAGAAAGCACCCGAAAAAGCACGCGGACACGCAAAATTTCTCACACAACCACACTGAAACACTGGTGGAGCGTCACCGCTCTTGTACAACTCCCCTCCTACTAAACTGCCAACTCTGCCAAGACGCGCTCGCCCATTGACGGTGACGCGACGCAACAGGCCATGGTGGCGCCATCTGGGCATGGCATCAGAAAACACTAATAATACGTTTTATACTGGGAGCGCGGTTCAAGACGTATCTCGACAATTTGTTAGCTGCTTATCGCGAGTGTGAGAGGAAATGCATGTCTTGTTCCGACTTTCATAAAGGAGGGTATGAGGAGCACACAACTCATAAGAATGAATAACTCTAGTCCCAGCCAGTGTGGACGGCCGTTACTTTGTGGTTGCCGGTAGCAAATGATCGCGCTACCACTGCTAGTCGCCGTTGGGAACCAGCGTTCATCGTTTTGCTTCTCTTCGACTGCACAGCTATTCATTGCTACTTCACTCTCACCATAAAGAAAGGCACTCGCTAATTCACATGTGGCGGCCTCCTGCGGCAGCCTAAATATTTCCCGAGTGCGTCAAACTGAAATAAGCCAATGGCGTGTCACTTAGACTTGTGGCTCCATGATTCATTAGTATTGTTGAAGTATGAGTGGCGAGACGAGAGCTCATGAGGCCATGCCGTGGTCCCGCTTTTATTTGGGACGCGGGCGTACGTGAAGACGCAGCTGCCGCGTACAGTCACGCCTGGAGCTGGGCTGTTCTCCATTCCTCGTGGTTCGCGCATCACCAGCCGCATGGTTTTCTTCTTCATTAGTGCTGCAGATGGCCAAGAGCTGTGTGACGCTACACTATATAACATCATTTGTCGACAGAATTAAAACTAAATTCAACTCATGTTGCCATTTTTTTCGCAAAAAAAGAAGATTGGTAGGTTACACGTCCGGCGGGAACGGGTGGAAACAAAGATGATGGGCTCACAACATAATCCGAGCCTTGGTATCGGAACTCTGCGAACCTTTTTTTAACACCAGTCGTTGCCGAGTGCTCAAGGTGATGGTCTCGAAAACCGTTGGGGTGTCCCCGGGCGGGTTCGAATCCCACTGTCTGCTTGTATAACTTTTTCTTCATTTTTCCTCTTGTCAGTGCGTTTAAAAGATACCCGGGGTATGACACAATAGCCAGGCCTGCATACACATTTATTTTTCTCATCTCTAACGAAAGCCAGCGAGATGAATGGATGAAAACAACTCATTTGCAAGTCTTTCAATGTTTACAATCTAGGCTGAGGGCTTTCATGAAGGGTTTTGAAGGGCCTGCCTTGTCGCCGCGTTTCGGGACGGCTAGACTGCCCAGTCTTGTGTCTTCTACAATCATTTGATCTGCTGTAACAGAGCACTTGCACGAAATGTATGTGTATCGCTCCAGTTTAAAGACAAAGATTGCAAGTTCCCCTCGGTTATTGCACGGGAAAATGTACCACAATAATACTAGACTCATGAAGATGCCTGTCTGGAGCTGTCACCAGACGACTCCCTGGCATCGTTTCATGTTGCGGTGAGGTGGAAGCCATACCTGCGTGCCTAACTGGTGGAGCTTGATAATTTTGGTATACCTCACCAAATGTCTTTCGAAGTTCTTTGTGTATGCTGACGTCCGTTTTGCATATCATCACTTCGCTCCATGAGTCAAGAGAAGGTTAATTGAGGTCTGAAAAATAGGTCTCTTCCCAAGCGCGTCAGTTGGGCTTCTTCTTCTTATCTTTTTTTCATGGCTCTTACCCAAAGTTGGGAATTGGCCGAGTATTAGGCGGATTTTTTGCGATTCTTCGCATTACTACTTGCTAGGCAGAGCGGGGCACTCGCACACTTCGTTCTTCAGTGGTGTGAGCCTTCGCCTTGGCATACGACTCATTGCAAGATGCAGTTGTTATTAATCGCCCTAGGCTTAAAGATATATTAGGAGTTCACTGTTTTTAAATATCACGCGATTAATATATATATATATATATATAATTATTTGTATTTTTAAATAATGCTTGCATGACCATGGGGACGCTTCGCGTGCACAATGAAAGACTCATCATCTCCCAATGGAACTGCAGAGTCTTCAAAACAAAAAAAAGCTTCATTGATACAGTACATGAAAACACTTTCTAAAAAAATTTGCAGACGGAATTGCCTTACAAAAGCCTTATGACCACGCCAAGCTTCCGGGGTACGTCAGCAGTGTCCATTCTCCGAGTACACGGGGCGGAGAATCACGATGTGCATCCTTGTATGAAGGGCAATAGAGTTTGTTGAACACGAGCTGGACGTAGGGAACGACATCGATAACGCTCTAATAGAAAATATACCAAACAAGGGCATAACAGCTAAGTTGTTCGTCCTCAACGTTTAAGCACCTTCTCGAAGAAAGGTTTCAGTCACATCTTCGACTGCCTCCTCGGCGAAGCGATGGCGCAAGCCGCCTCCGAATCTTTGTTGATTTGTGGAGACTAACGCCCCGCGCACGCACTGGGGATATGGCAATACCTCGCCCAAGGGGAGGAGACGGGCTGAACTCGTGGACAACCTCAGCCTCACCTTGCTAAACAAGCCAATGTCGCACACCGGAATCGGGCAGGGTGTGTGGCGCAGGGAGACCCCGAACCTCTCGGTGTGCGTTAACACGGACGTGGTGAGTTGTGAAAATACGTTTGGAGACCTAGGAAGCAATTATCGAATCCTCAACTTGGTCGTTGGCAGGAACGCAGAACACAGCGCAAATCTGAAAGTCAGAATCGCTCATTTGGACAAATTTCACAAAAACAGGGACAATGAGAAGGAAGACCCCATCAAGGCTATTGGGTCATAGTGCAAGAAAATCCTAGCAGACGTGGAGAAAGCCACTAAAGAAATCAAATGGATGGGCTGGTAAGAAGAGGAGAGCCCGGGTGGCGAGAAAACTGAAGCCCCCGACCGAACCAGAGTGGACAGTCATCTCTCGTACCTCAACCTGGCCAAAAAAATTAATTCAGCATAGAGTAACCAAGGAGAAGTTTAATAAGAAGCTACGAAAAAATCACTGAAGTCAACCTGGAAATCAAGACACACTGTTCCCGCTTATGCAAACAGGAATGGGTAGAGCTTGCAATACCATGCACAGAAATATGAGCGCGGGAAACACCTGGAAGGTCCTGAAGCACCTGTTAGACCCCGCCAGTTCCAGGACGGCAGTTCGGACGGAGATGGCCAGTTTGTGCACAAATACAAGGACAATCTGGAGAGCCTCACCAAAGAGATGGTGCGGACGCACCTCATTCACTCCGAAGGCCTAGATATCACCGAGTATACTGGCGCCCCTAATTATGAGCTCGACGCAGACTTCTCTGTTCAGGAGATCAGGGCGGTTCTTCAGCTATTCAAATTGAATTCGGTGCCCAGCCCGGACAAAATCACCAGCAAGATCCTCAGAAACCTAGACGACAACGCCATCATGAACTTATGCGAGTATGTCAATGAGTGCTAGATGACAGGTCGCGTTCCGCGCGAATGCAACTCACGAACGCGGTGGTTATACCCAAACCGGGCAAGCCACTGGTAGTTAAGAACATGAGGCCGATGTTCTCACGTCGTGCGTCGGCAAGGTGACGGAGCACGTCTGCCTCAATAGGGTGGTGACGCTCCTCGAAAGATGAAACGCGGTTGGCACCCAACATCGGGTTCCGTAAAGGACTCTCCACACAAGACTCAATGCTGCAGCTTAGAGAACAAGTCGTTGATGCATCGATCACGCATATTCGCGCCATACTTGGGCTCGATCTGAAAAGTGCGTTCGATACTGTGAGGCACACGGCCATACTGGAGAAGATCAGTCAGCTATACCTAAAGGAGAGATTCCACTGATATGTCGGCAGCTTCCTCGACAGGCGAGAAGCGCGAATCAAGATCGACGGGTTACCACCAAAGGCGGTTAAAATGGGAGGTGCCCGGATGCCGCAAGGCTCCGTGCTCTGTCCAATGCTGTTCAACCTCGTTGTGATTGGCCATCCGGAGCGACTCAACGCGATCAAAGGCATCAACCATACAATCGACACGGAGGATACTACGATATGGACCACAAAGGGGAGTTGAGAATCACCTCGAAGGCACGGGGCTCGCCTGCACTCAAACAAGTCGGAAATCCTGCTCCAAAGACCTCGGAAACCGGGATGACCCCCGAAGGACATGGCCGAGGTCTAAAACGGGCGTGTATGTCGCGACAAAAGAAGCAGTTCGTATACCCACGGTTTCTAAGATACGAGCCCACGGTCTCTGGCTGGAAGAAAACAGTGCCGATTCCGAGCTGGTCAGCCGCCTGCAGAAGAAAGTTGCAGCCGCCACGAATCTGATACGAAGAATCACGAATAAGAAAAAAGGAAGGAAAAAACACAATGTAGTGATACTAATACAGGCGTATGCTTTGAGCCACATCACGTACGTTGCTGCTTACGTCAATTGGAGTACAAGTGAAAGCAACAAGCTGTACACGATCATCCGCAAAGCTTACAAATCTGCAGTAGGCGTGCCTCATTACACTGCCAACTGCAGGCACTTTCAGCTAGGCATGCACAAGACGCTCGACGAAATCATCGAGGCTCAGAGGTTTCTGCAGCCCGAAAGACTGTCGGGCACTAAGAGTGCAAGGAACGTTCTCGAGTCCCTCTATATTTGTTACCACGGGATGTGGGGAATGAAGAACGCACTATTGCTAGTGGTCAAGAAACTTATACAGAGAATATGCCCAGAAACATGCACTCAGTCTGCAGTGCAGAAAGGCGCAGATGCAGAGCGGAGGTGATTCTCAAATAGAATGGCAGCCGAGACGGTGTCCTGTTTCTCGACGCTGCTAGATACCCCCGGCCCGACCGAGGACAACAGCAGAACGACCGAGAGCAACAACAACGCCAATCGACCCCTACCTTTTCCATGGTGGTGGTCGACACGAGCGAACCAACTATGGTGACGGGATCTGTGAGGCTCTTATTGTGAATGACGCCAAGATGGCTCTCCGACACTTTACAAAGGTATGGGTCCCTGTAAAGGCGGCGCACATGCTAAACGCCAGACCGGAAGATTTCAAGCCAGGTGCAATTGCTGTCAAGTCTATCAAGGGGTTCTCCGAGCACGTGGGAGAGCTTGACAGCGAACAAAGATCTGATCTCCCGTCGAACCAACGAGCGCGCCCACTTCATCGCGATATTGCTCACATGACGCGACGCCGACGAAAAGGCCGCCGATGTGGGACACATTGACGATGGTGAGGTCAGAGGACATAATACTTCTACGACGACGATAACAGACCCTGAGGTCTTACAGGACTGCAAGGCCATCATGGTAACTCTTCACGAGATTCTAAACAATTAAAGAAAAACGCGACGACGTTACCCGCCACCCCACATGCAGCTAGAAAGTTCTCAGGCGTCTGACACGAGGTGTGTGCAGACCGACACATTTGAAAATCCCTGACACCTGCATAGACTGTGTCCCTCACTCCACCTGTCACCCAGCTGTCCGTGGTGCGGGCACGAGACAGCCGACATGTCGAATATACTTTGCGAGTGTGAGCGCAATGTTCGCAGCTCTTACTCGGATGAGCGTGAGTGTACCCCAGGACGACTGGCAATGTGGTGGTGAGCTGCCCTTCTCAGCCCTCGTGCAGTGGAGCAAATCTTGGCGGTCCAGCGATCCAGGGGTATCACCAAAGACAACACTCTTGTTGCACAAAGACTAAAGTCTCACATGTTTATATATATATATATATATATATATATATATATATATATATATATATATATATATATATATATATATATATATATATATATATTGTCACGGGGTCGTGACGTGGCCGAAGACAGGAGACTTTGCGTTGGAATTTAACTGTTTATTTGAGCGAACGTGCGCCCGGTAAACGGAAAGTCTGATTACAGTAGCAGTCTTGAACTGATACAGAGAAAAGTTTATTAACTTCAAACTCAAAAAAACTCTTTACATCATTTTATACATACAGTGCTGGTTTAGACACCCCTCCCCCTCTTGTGAACTATGGGGCATACAAACTCCAATATCCATAGAGAAAAGTAGCGGCACATACGCACACACCCACACACACCAACACACACACATATATATATATATATATATATATATATATATATATATATATATATATATATATATATATATATACAAGTTTGTGCTAAACTACGCATACATTCGTAAAAAAACCACAAATATATATTTACAATCATATATACATATATTTACAACAGATCGTGAACATATAGCGGCGAGCGGAGCGTCGGCCGTCGATCAACTACTGACAAGCGGCAAAGCACGTCGGCATTCATACTCTTGCCGTCGAGTGTTATGGCGTTATCGCTGGCGGTGGCGTAGGTTCCAGAATAACATGTACCGTTCGCTGAGTGGGCGTGATCTTATCAAAAAGATCTACTACAGTCCGGAAGCTTCTCGAAAACTGCAGGTGCGGTTTGCACTGAGAATCGTGTAGTGTTTTTGGACGATAAGAAAACTTGGGAAATGGAACGTGGCATTGCCCCCCTCTCAAAAAGGCATCGTCCCGATGCTTTAACTAAAGATGAAGGTACAACAATTGATTGATTGATATGTGGGGTTTAACGTCCCAAAACCACTATATGAATATGAGAGACGCCATAGTGGAGGGCTCCGGAAATTTAGATCACCTGGGGTTCATTACCATGCACCGAAATCTGAGCACACGGGCCAACAACATTTCCGCCTCCATCAGAAATGCAGCCGCCGCAGCCGCAATTCGAACCCGCGCCCTGCGGGTCAGCAGCCGAGTACGTTAGCCACTAGACCACAGCGGCGGGGCATGAAGATGCAACAATAATGCAAGAAAGTACAATGAATAAATTACGATACATTATAAAAACAAAAAAAACACTGTTTCAGTTTGTTAACGTGCTTGAAACGGCTAGAGGCGCGCAACATGGACGACTTCAGGTCGCGATCGGCTTCGTTGAGAGTTCGTCATGCCGTCGGGGACAACCTCGTAATCAAGTGGGCCGAGACGTAGAACCACCCAGTACGGTCCGAAGTACCGTCGCAGAAGCTTTTCACTTAGTTCACGTCGGCGTATCGGCGTCCACACCCAAACACGTTCACCGGGCTGGTATTCCACGAAGCGTCGTCGACGATTGTAACGACGACTGTCGGTCGTCTGTTGATTCTTGATACGGAGACGCGCGAGTTGCCGGGCTTCCTCGGCGCGTTGAAAGTACTCACTCACATCGAGTTTTTCTTCGTCGGTGACGTTGGGTAACATGACATCGAGCGTCGTTGCCGGGCTCCTTCCGTAGACCAATTAGTATGGAGATATCTGCGTCGTCTCCTGCACCGCCATGTTGTATGCGAAGGTCACGTGCGGAAGAATGGCGTCCCACATCTTGTGTTCGGCATCGACGTACATTGACAGGATGTCGGCGATCGTCTTGTTAAGCCGCTCGGTGAGGCCGTTGGTCTGTGGGTGGTACGCTGTCGTCCGGCGGTGGTTTGTCTGGCTGTATGCCAAGATCGCTTGAGTTAAGTCGGCAGTAAATGCAGTTCCTCTGTCGGTGATAAGAACCTCCGGGGCGCCGTGACGTAGGACGATATTTTCGACGAAGAACTTAGCTACGTCGGATGCACTGCCTTTGGGAAGGGCTTTTGTCTCGGCGTAGCGGGTGAGGTAGTTGGTAGCTACCACGATCCAATTGTTTCCAAAAGCCGACGTCGGGAACGGCCCCAGTAGGCCCATACCAATCTGATGGAAAGGTCGGCAAGGTGGTTCAATTGGCTGAAGAAGTCCCGCTGGCCTTGTCGGTGGTGTCTTGCGTCGCTGACAGTCCCGGCATGTCCTCACATAACGAGTGACGTCGGTGGTGAGACGTGGCCAGTGGCACCTATCTTGTATCCTCGCGAGCGTGCGAGAAACATCGAGGTGCCCTGCCATCAGATCATCGTGTAGGGCCTGCAGTCGTTCAGGTCACAGAGCTGAAGGCACCCCAAGGAGCTACTTAGCTCGAAGCGGTGAAAAGTTTTTTTTGTAGAAGACCGTTTCGCAGGAAGAACGACGCAAGTGCGCGCTTGAATACCTTCGAGGCTTCGGCGGTCCTGCCTTCGAGGCATTCTATTAGGGCCTTAAGTTCCGGGTTGGCCCGCTGTCGTTCAGCGAAGTCGTCGGTAGTCATCGTTCCCAAGAAGTAGTCGTCATCGGGGTCGTGGGGTAGTGGTTGGCCATCAGGCGCACGAGAGAGACAGTCGGTGTCGGAGTGTTTCTTGCAGGAATTGTAACTGACAGTAATGTCATATTCTTGAAGTCTCAGGCTTCATCGTGCGAGGCGACCTGAAGGGTCCTTCAAGGTGGCTAGCCAACACAAGGCGTGGTGGTCGCTCACAACTTTGAAGGGCGTGCCGTAGAGGTAGGGGCGAAATGTTGACGTATCCCAGATGATGGCAAGGCACTCCTTTTCTGTTGTGGAATAATTGGCTTCTGCTTTGGATAGCGATTGGCTGGCGTAAATAATAACACTTTCAAGTCCGTAAGCCCTCTTCACAAGAACGGCGCCTAGACATACGCTGCTTGCGTGAGTGTGTATTTCTGTCTCGGCGAATTCGTAGAAATGGGCAAGTAACGGAGGCATCTGGAGGCGATGTTTAAGCTCCTGGAAAGCGTGTTCCTGTGGCGTTTCTCATTTGAACTCCACGTCGGCCTTGGTAAAGTTAGTGAGAGGATCGGCGATGCGGGCGAAGTTTTTCACGAACCGCCATAATAGACGCACAGGCCCAGAAATCAGCGCACCGCCTTCTTGTCAGTGGGCGGCAGGAAGTCGGCGATGGCGGCTGTTTTCCGTGGATCGCGACGAACTCCAGAATCGCTTATCACGTGCCCCACAAACAAGAGCTCCTCGTACGCAAAGCTGCACTTTTCTGGCTTCAGTGTGAGTCCGGACGTCTTGATGGCTTGAAGTACAGCTTAAAGGCACCGAAGATGCTCGTCGAAACTCGAGGAAAACACGACGACGTCCTCCAAGTACACAAGGCAAGTCTGCCACTTCAATCCTGTCAGTATTGTATTCATAACACGTTGAAAAGTTGCAGGCGCTGAGCAAAGGCCGAAGGGCATCACCTTAAACTCGTAGAGGCCGTCCGGTGTTATAAACGCCGTCTTCTCTCGGTCTCTTTTGTCGACTTCGATTTGAAAATAGCCAGTCTTGAGGTCCACTGACGAAAAGTACTTGGCGTTATGGAGCTGATCAAGTGCGTCGTCTATACGTGGGAGAGGATACACGTCCTTTCTTGTGATTTTGTTCAGGTGGCAATAATCGACGCAGAAACGCAGGGTCCCATTCTTTTTCTTCACTAACACCACGGGGGATGCCCATGGACTCCTGGACGGCTAGATAATGTCATCCCGCAGCCTTTAATCAATTTGTCTCTGCATGGCCTCCCGTTCTCGCGTCGAAAGCCTGTACGGACTCTGACGGAGTGGCCTGGCATTTTCTTCGGTTATGATGCAATGTTTCGTGATTTGGGTCAGCCGAATTTTTGATGACGAAAAGCAATCTTCGTATTGCTGGAGCAGGGCCTTGAGCTGTTCTTGCTTATGGTTCGGAAGTCTGGGATTGACGTCGAAAGCTATGGGAGGCGCTTGGTTCCTCTGAGCAGGTTCTGCAGAATCGGCGAGGGCGAAAGCACTGGTGGCTTCGACAATTTCTTCGATGTATGCGACCGTTGTTCTTTTGTTCACATGTTTGTACTCATTGCTGAAATTCGTGAGCATAACCGTTGCTTTGCCTCCCCGCAGCATTGCAATTTCTCTTGCAATGCAAATATTTCAGGTGACAAAAAGATGCTGACTGCCTTCAACGACGCCTTCCAAGTCAGGGGATTTAGGAGCGCCGACTGAAATAATGACGCTTGAGCGAGGCGGAATGGTGACTTGTTCTTCCAGCACATTCAAGGCATGGTTTCTTGATGACGTGTGCGGCAGTAGTGCTTCTTCTGTAGATAACGCTATCGACTTTGTTTTTAGGTGTATGATAGCACCATGGAGGCATAAGAAGTCCACGCCAAGGATGACATCTCTCGAGAAACGCTGTAGGACTAGGAAGTCTGTAGGATAAATACGGCTGTTAATGGTGACTCTCGCTGTGCAGATTCCTACAGGCGTTACGAGATGACCTCCGCCTGTGCGGATTTCAGGGCCTTCCCAAGCTGTTCTAACTTTAACTTCGCGGTGAACGACCCACTGATGACGGAATAGTCGGCTCCAGTATCGACGAGAGTGGTCATACTGTGGCCGTCGATAAGAACGTTGAGGTCGCTAGTTCGCCGTCTCGCATTACAGTTAGGGCGTGGCGTCGGGTCACGGCTGCGTCGGCTTGTTCCGCTGCTTCCATGTTGCATCGTCAGGCCACCTTCGGTAAGTGAGCTTTCGCCGTCAGGGCTTTGCCTTATTGGCGTTCTGTTCGGAAAGCTCTGTCGCGGCGTCGGAGGATCTTCGGTAGTTCGCCGCACAGCAACCGCACCTCCATCGGTTGCTACCCTTAGTTTCCAGAATACGGGCTAGGATACCGGCCCCGCGTTGGGCCAGAGTACTTCCGGGGGTGCGGTGAGAGGCGGCGGCATTGGCGACGGCGAACGGGAAGGACTTCGTGGTGTCCATTGAGTTCCTGTCAGGTAGTCCGCGATGTCACGTGGCCATTCTCCTGGCTGCGGATGCCCTGCATTGACGGCGAAGCCACGCAGTCTCATCTGTCGGTACTGGCAATGGCGGTATGTGTGTCCAGCCTCGCCGCAGTGGTTGCAGAGCGGGCGGTGGTCACGGGTGCGCCATACGTCAGTCTTCCTCGCCGCACTGCGATTGGCCACTGGTGAACGGTAGGACGTCGGTGGAGGTGGTGGCGGCGTTGGCGTCTGGTGACGGAAGTGCGACGGGGCAGTGTTTTGGCGTGTGCGTGGAGGAAGAGTGTGGCGGCGGGCTGCAGCAGCATAGTTCATGGCTAGCAGCTGAGGATCTTGAGGCTGAGAGACGCCCAGCGATTGCTGGATCTCCTGGTGTACGACGTCCGCGATGGATTCCACGTGAGGCTGCGCAGAAGGAAGTAATTTTCGCAGCTCTTCTTGCACGATCGCTCTGATCGTCTCGCGCAAGTTAGTGGTTCCAAGGGCTTGATTTAAGGCGTAGCTTGTAGACGAGAAGCTACGGTTATATTGCCGCGTGCGCATCTCGAGCGTCTTCTCTATCATAGATGCTTCTGAAATGAATTCGGCGACCGTCTTTGGCGAGTTTCTGATCAGCCTGGCGAAGAGTTCATGCTTTACTCCTCGCATGAGCAGACGGACCTTCTTCTCCTCGGACATGTCGGAGTCAGCATGGCGGAAAAGTTTAATCATATCTTCCGTGAATAGCGCCAAGTTTTCGTTTGGCATCTGTATGCGGGTTTTGAGAAGTGCTGCGGCCTTCTCCTTGCGCACCACACTTGCGAAAGTAGTAAGGAACCTGGCTCGAAAGACATCCCACGTTGTAAGGCTTCGCTCTTGATTCTCGAACCAGGTCCGAGCAGCATCTCCTAAGGCGGAATACACATGCCGGCGCTTGTCATCGTCTGTCCAGTCATTGAAGGCGGTGACGCGGTCGGACCTTTCAATCCAGCTTTCCGGGTCTTACAGTGGCGAACCGCGGAAAGTTGGCGGCTCTTTGGATTACCGAAGCAGGAGTGGTGCAGGCTGCACGGGGGTGGTCATGGTTACAGTAGTGGATGTCAGGATCCGGGTCTTCCTGGCTGCTTCAGGAAGGGGCCCGTACTCTGGTTGTAGTCCCCTCTGCCTGTGGCTTGTTCGCTGTTCAAGGTTAGCGTCCGTGTCTTCTTTGCCGCTTGGGCTGGGGTCACGGCTTGAAAGGGGCGTCCGGAACGTCAAAGAAGCAGCACCTCCACCAGATGTCACGGGGTCATGACGTGGCCGAAGACAGGAGACTTTGCGTTGGAATTTAACGGTTTCTTTGGGCGAACCTGTGCCCGGTAAACAGAAAGTCCGCTTACAGTAGCAGTCTTGAACTATTACGAAGAGAAGTTTATTAACTTCAAACTCAAAAAAACTCTTCACATCATTTTATATATACAGTGCTCGTTTAGACACCCCTCTTGTGCACTATGGGGCATACAAACTTCATTATCCATAGAGGAAACTAGCGGCACATACACAGATATATATATATATATATATATATATATATATATATATATATATATATATATACAAGTTTGTGCTAAACTACGCATACATTCGTAGAAAAACCACAAATATATATTTACAATCTTATATACATATATTTACAACAGATCGTGAACATGAGTAGGCATATTAACAATACTTCGACTGACGCTATACATACACTTGTAACACAATGTTTTAGGAAGAAGGAGTTCGTAGGGGATTATGGGGGTACGGTGTTTCGCACCTCTGACGAAAAAAAACTTTGTGTGCCAGCGGCGAAGGAACTGGTCCTCCCCGCGAGCTTCCAGTTGCTTGGCCAAGTACTGCACTATTTTCTGCCTGATCATGGCTAATTTTGGGTAGGCCGCTCTCACTGTAGTGTTCTTTACGTCAGCAAGGCACCAGCGTTTCCAAATCACAAAGAGTATGATAGCAACCACCAGCCTTGTGAAGCAGCCCCTATTCCTTTCTAGGGCCGGAAGAGGGCTGATGCTGAAGCACCTCGCAACCAGGCGCCATACCGACTTGGCCGCCCCGCATTCTAACAACGCGTGGGATATTGTTTCCTCAGCGCGGCAATTAGGACACTGGCTATTCGGCGTGATGCCGAAACGGTGCAGGCGATGTCTCGTGGGCAAAACTTGCCACTTGCGCTTCCACTCGAAGTCATGTAGTTCGCGCGGTCGGTACTTATTGCTTTTTGGTTTGCACAGTCCTAGGCTTTTGATCTGCTCCTTTTCTTCTTCGGAAAACTGGTTTTCTGTTATCGCTTGAACGATTCGGGTGGGTGGGTCCTTGTCAATGTCGCAATTCGGGGCTTCTTTTTCTATGATCTTTGTCGTAGTGGCCGCCAACCTCTAAAAGTGTGAGGGCGCTTCCGCGCGCGGGCCAGAGTGTTTGTGGTTTTCCAGATAGTGCGTGATGGTGCTTGTCCAGTAGTTGATTACATTCTCCCCAACGTAACTCGCTGCGTAATAAAGCATGTGGGTAATCTTGAGGGCCAGTATCTGGCTGGTCATTTGTACGTGTGGGAGGCCGAGGCAATCTTTGTCCTCGGGTAGTTGAAGGAGGTGTTACTTGACTGGTGCCGGTTTCCCTTCCCATAGCAAATCTGTGATCATGGCGTTCAGTTGGCTCGCGGTTTTCCTAGGTATCACCGCTACCCTACTGGCGTAGAACGCAAACGCGCAAACGGTGGTCCTTGCTGCCAGTGCTTTTTCACGTAACTTGAGGTTTAGGAGGCGAATGCGGTAGGCTGCCTGCTTTGCCCTCTCGAAGGCTCTCTGCCACGTGGCTGGTGGCACCCCTTCACTGGAGAAGTAGATTCACAGTACTTTAACGATGGACACCACTTCGATGTTTCCTAGAGCTTCTCTGGGGAAGTTCCAAATAGCATCGCTTTGCTCTTGTCCGCATTTATTGCCGCTCCAGATGCCTGCGCGTATCTTGTGAACGTCGCACTTAAGGCTTGGAGGCAGCTTTCATCCCGAACAAACAGGGAAATGTCGTCCGCGTATGCCAGCACTTTCACCTGCTTCTGGCCCGTCAGTGGGAAGCCCCGAATGCCTTCATGCGCAATAACACTTGTGATCAGCGGCTCGCACGACATGACAAAAAAGGTCGGGCCCAATGGGCATCCTTGCCTTATGCATCTGCTATACTTGATTGCCCGCGTTGTGACTCTGTTTATCACAACGGTGCAGGTTAGGTCCTCGTAAAATGTTTTTGCCAGTTCTATAAAACTTGCCGGTAAGCCAAACTCCGGCATCATGTAGAAGAGGTAAAGTGTCGTACCCTGTCAAAAGATTTAGCTTGGTCTAGGGAAATAAAAACACCATTGAAGCCTCTTGTCGTCGCGTATTCGAAAGAGCCACGGATCACTGTGAGGTTCGCAAAAAGCGACCTTGCTGGAATCGCGCACGTTTGGTACGAGCTAATGATTTCCGGTAACAGGAGCTTGAGCCTGTTGTTCAGTATAGTGGCTACCAGCTTGTAATCGGTGTTCAAAAGCGTGATTGGACGCCACGCTGTGGGCTCGTTCGGTTGTGCACCCTCTTTCTGTAGTAGGACAATGTTAACCACTCCGAAGGAGTCAGGTTTCTTAAAGGACCTGAAGATCGCATTCACCATCGCGAGCAAGGGTTCTGCGAGAACTTCGAGAAAAGTCACATAGAAGGCTGCAGTCAGACCATCAGCGCCTGGGGCAGAATTGGGGGTCATGCTTCTTATGGCTTCACGGAGCTCTGCAGGGGAGACTTCAGCGCTAAGGGTTGCTGGCTCCTCCTCCTCCTTAATACGTTGCAGACGTTTGCAATTATTTGACATGGTCGGGTCCCTGATTGGTGTCTATTGATTCGGTGTCTTGGAACTGTATGCTGAAGTACTCTCTGAAGATGTTCTCAAATTCTGCTGGGTCGTCGGTAACAGAACCGTCTAAGCGCTTTGCCTCCGTAATTCGCAAACAGCCATTTCCACGTACTTTCCTCACATCAACTCTGGTCGCCGTGCCCAACTGTTCATGCTCACTTCTTGGTCGCCTCATGGTATTTCTGAGGAGTAGGTTGTATTGCTCCTCGAGCATGGCCAGGTACTCTGTTGTACATGAGGTCAACGTGTCGGCTGCCTTGATGATGTGCATCTGGCGAAGAAGTTCTTTCAGCTTTTGTGTATGACGTCTTTTTCTGGCTTTGCCTTCTTTTTGTAACAGGGCCATCCATTCTTGCTTAAGTTTATCCCACAGAGGGAGGGTAATATGTCCGGCATTTTCTACTGATGCGCTGATGGCAGCTTTCAAGATTTCTACGCAAGTCTCAACTCTCAGCAGCTCAGAGTCTATTCTCCAGCTATTCTTATCAGAGTGCCGGCCGGCGGATTCCTTTACCATCATGACGAGCAGAGCATGATCCGTCTTCTTTTTCAGGTTGACCGGGAGCACGAGTTTTTGGCATCCTTCAACCAAAGGGAGGAGGAGGTCCGGAAAGTACATCCGGTGTATTCTACTTCCTGCTGATCTAGAGGTACGGGTTGCTACGAAGCGGTCTTTATAGAGGTGTACCCATATGTCCGAAAGGTTTAGGTGCCGAAGGGGTTTCACCAACTCTTTTGCATTGTAGGTTGATCTTCCTTGGCTTGGCCCCCTCAAGTCCCGGTTAGAATCTACCACGCAATTAAAATCACTGACCAGTACGTGGGGAATGGGCTCTAAGAGGAGTTGGTGCATCTCTTGAAAGAACTTATTCGTATCTTTTCTTGTCACGGGGGCATAGACGTTCACAATGCGTATCTTTTTTACCATCGATGAAAATGTCAATCATTATGTACCGACCATTCGCCCCGAAAATACAATGGGATTTTGATCCAAATCTGCCTGATACGAATATTACTCTGACCCCGCATGCTCTCGTGGTCGCCAGAGAGAAAAAGGCGTCGGTCTGATGATCTCGGCGGAAATTAACCACATCCAGCGGCGTTCGAAAATTCGCCTCTTGAATAAAGAGGAGGTTTATGTTCTTGTTCCTAGCGAAACCTAGGATGGCTGCTTGTTTCGCCCTATCTCTAAACCCTCGGATTGTTCACGTAGCCAATTTCAAAAAGGCCATCAAAAAACTTTAAAAACAAGAAAACAAAACTCGGGAAGTATCGAGGCTGGCAAGCAGCGTGGCCGTCATCCGCCGATTGGGCGTGATGCCAAGCGCTGGAGGAGAAAAGGAAAGAAGGGTGAGCGAATGAGCCGAGCAAGATAGGCGACAGCCACGTGCCGATAGAAAGGGGTGAGGAGGGTGCTGCACCAGACGGAGAAGGGAAGGCAAGTGGGACATAGTGCGGCCGGAGCGAACGAGAGGAAGCGAAAGGGGCCGTGAAGCCGACAGGGCAAGCGCGCCGCTTCAGTGACGTGCGTCTAGGGTCTTGGGGGGCGGTTCCCCTTTGCCTACACCATCTTTCTCGAGCTTCTGAACCTTCGCGTGTGGTGGAGCGTCGCTATCACTGCTTTGGCCTGCTGGCCCGGGTCTACACTGCCGGGCCTTCTTGCTGGCTGCCCTCTCACCCAGATACCGCTTGTGGTCATCAGGGCGTCTTCGTGAGATCGAGCGAGCTCTCTGCTCTAGCCCAGTGGCCATCTGTCCAGTTTTTGCATCCGAGTTCCGGCTTGGGCGTGCCGAATAGGAGGCGGGGGAGGAAGTCGGTGCAGCATGGTCCCATTCGCTGTCGCCGAGTAGAAAGTAATACCCTTTACATTTATGGGGGCGTCGTCGCCCGCTGGGTCCTGGGTGCCGGCCTCCAAGGCCAGGCTGGTCACTGGGGCCAGGACGTTGACGGGTGTGTGGGATAAAGCGAGGAGGGCCTCTCCTTGCTCGTTGAACTCGGGGGTCACTACAGCCGCGGTCAGCGAATTCCCGCAGTCATCCCGGCTCGCCGAGGGTGGAGGCGGCTTAGGGTGGGACGATTGCGCCGAATTCGTCTCGATATCGCTCGACTCTGTTTCGGTCGACCTGGTGCTAGTCTCGTCAAAACTCCCGGGCCTCTCCCCCTCACTGGCGGACGGATCGCCCATGCCACTGCCTGAAGTCAGATCGGAGTCTAAGTTGCGGTCCCCGGAAGGGGATCCTCTCTTTGTTGGGCGGGATGCGGACCTGGGCGTAAGGACCTGCATACGCGGCGAGTTAGTTGCTCGGGCAGAGGCGGGGCCGCTTGACAGAGAGTGCGACGAAGCGGATTCAGATAGCGAGGGGAAGCCACGGGCGGCCGAACCGTATGAGCGCTTACGAAAGCACTCGCCTGTTCCATGGTGACCCCCGCAACGTTTAAAGTCTGCCGAGCAGCCCTCAGTACTGTGGCCGAAGGTGCCGCACCGCTTACAGTACGCTGCGGTGTACGCAGTCGCCATATGCCCGACTTCACCACAACGCGCGCACACCCGGCGCATGCCTCTGTACTCGCACATGACTTTGTGCCCCGCAATATGAATGAAGTTGGGGACTGGGCGGCACATCTCAATTTTAACCACGCGTACCCCATTTAACTTGGTCTGGCGAGTGGCTAGGGTGGCGAACGAAATGCCCTTCACTTTACCAAACTGGGCTAAGGCGTTGCTAAGGGCCTCGTCTGATAGAAAAGCGGAGTAACGTTAAACGTTCACATATGTAACCGGCGGCCCGACTGCCTCTACTGGCACCCTCGCCCCATTCACTTCAAATCTTTCCGCCCTCATTGGCCTCGTCGCCTGACCAGCATTGCGGGTGCATACAAGAAATTTTGCGCCCCCCATATGTTGCAGTACTAATACGCTGTCATCACCAGCTGTCTCTTTAATTGCGTCAGTTAACTCATCGACAAAGATATCACCCTCGGGCGCGGAAAACATGAAACAATTCTCCCTGACCGGGAGTTCAAATGGCGTGGCCATTCTGGTGGGCGGACCCCGCAAGCCGCCGGTTGGGCGTGGCTCGTGGGTGACTTGTAACTTGCAGTCGAGCTGCACTCTGGTAGAAAGCGGCTCAGCCGAGGCGGGTGCCGCGCAGGTCTTGGTGGTACCAGGTGGACCGCAGGGGGACTCCGGGATGGCGGGCGTGAACAGGTGACCTTCCACCTCCTCCTGGCATGGGGTAGGCGGGCTCCAGGCAGCAAGGCCCGAGACCCAGGGGCGGCGGTCGCGCGTACAAGACGCCGGTGCCGCGTAGACTTCTTTTTTGGACTTGAACCCCTGGGGTCGACGTCAGCGTGACGTGACCCCAGGTCTCGCGCGAGGACTCGAGAAGGAACAGCTAGATCGGCGAACGGAGCGTCGGCCGTCGATCAACTACTGACAAGCGGCGAAGCGCGTCGGCATTTATACTCTTGCCGTCGAATGTTCTAGCGTTATCGCTGGCGGTGGCGTAGGTTCCGGAATATTCTGTACCGTTCGCAGAGTGGGCGTGATCTGATCGAAATGATATACTACAGTCCGGAAGCTTCTCGAAAACTGCAGGCGTGGTTTGCGCTGAGAATCGTGTAGTGTTTTTGGACGATAACAAATCTTGGGAAAGGGAACGTGGCAATATATATATATATATATATATATATATATATATATATGTATATATATTTATATATATATATATATCGCTCATTTTATAAAACCTGTGAACTGCACAGATTGCTTCAAGCTTACGGCAAATATTCACCCCTGCTACTAGTAGATGGCCGTATGCCAAGACGAAGGCCAACACCACTGAAGATGCTTGCGCGTGTCCCCGCTCCGGCGACAAGAAGAACTTCGGGGCTTTCTGCGAATTCCTATTTAACACAAGAAGATTACCTTGTTAAACCATTGATCATATGTCAATTTTAATAGACAATCTAACATTTATTACGCATCTATTACAATGTAATAATTTAACCTTCATAAAATTTGCATACAACGACTACACCTCACTGTTCCAAAAAATTCCATAATTTTTTTCTTTTACCTTTCTTTATATTTTGGCAAAATAATCCCGTTAAATCTAAACAAAAATATTCCGATTTCCCTAGCCCGGATAATCTTATATTATATTAACTTATATTAACCGCCGGCTTCTTGGCCGAATCCCCTTAGTTGATGAGTGCCATGAAAAAGAATCAAGTAAAGAAGCATAATTTACGCGCTTGGTAAGAGCCCTGTTGCTCAGGCAATAATGAAGCTTCTCTAGACGTATGGAACGAAGTGACGATATACAGAACGAATGTCAGCATACACGTCGAACTTCGAAAAACGCTTAGTGAGTTATAACTACATTACTAAGCTCTACTACTTAGGTAGGTGGATATGGCCTCCACCTCACCACAAGCTGGAACGATGCCAGGGAGTCGTCTGGCGGCAGCTGCAGACTGTTACGAAGCGCGCCTCCGACGACGTTACGAAGGGCGCCACGAAGCTCACCGCTGCAACCACTGTTTCGAAAGACGGCGACGCCAACACGGTCCCGAAGGCGCCACTGCTTCGAACTCCGCCGGGAAGGTCACCAGTCGTTCGGTAGCGTAATTTTCTTAGCTCGCGACTGCTTCTACGCAGAGCTAATAGACGAGCGGACGAGACGACGGTGAGTTAAACAAGGTTTATGTTCAGCATATATACAGACGCATTACCAATTCGGCACTGGGGCCGACAACTTGGAGACTCGAAGAGCCGAACTCTCTTCTATAGCACATAGGTCTTCTCCTCGCGACGCGCCGCAGGACTTCGTTAATATGTACCGGGTGGATTTTTTGAGTACCCAAATGTCCAACCAGTAGCGCCGCTGCTCGTGAGGTCAGAATCCTCCAGTGGGGTCACCGCTGGGCCGCGTCATTCTTATCGAATGTGGAGCCGCTGCGCTGCACGTGGCTGCACCCAAGGACGAGTGACGTCGCCACGCATTGTGTCAGACTCGCCAGACAGGAAGTCGCCGATTGCTTCGACGGGCTCGCTGGCTCAGGTGACTCACTGTGCGTGCGCGGCAGAAAGGCACCGCCGCGTGATGACGACGTTCAGTTGTTCGCGTCAGGTGGACTCGCGGGCTGGCCTTGACACAGATTGCCTTTTTCAGAGGTATGGACGTTCGCTGTGGACTCGCAGGCATAACAAGATAGACATCGTCCTTAGTCTGGTGCGATTATGACACATTTTTTTCATGTAATACCCGAGTGGTACTAGTAAACACTGCCAGTAAACTCGAGCAACACACACACTTGTTGTGGAAGGGCTCTGTTAAGACAGATCAAATGGTGGCAGAAGACACGACAGTGTTAATATTCGCCCGATTCTTGAACCAGGTTCTTGCCGCGTCTTCCAGATAAAATTAGACGCGAAGGAGCTTCTCTTCCATGTCTCACTGGTTGAGGGTGGCCCTTAGTCATAGATCTCTGTCAATGTCTCCATACTCACGCAGGCTTGAGAAGTAATGACGAGGCAAGCCCTTGAGAACCTTTCATGAAAGTCCTAAGCCAAGGTTTTATACATTGAAGGACTTTCAAATAAGTTGTTTCTATCCATCCATCACATTGGCTTGTTATAGAAGACAACAAAAATAAATGTGTCATGCAGGCCAGGCTCAGATGTCCTACCCCGGAGATCACAGAAACGCACTTACACATGGTAAAATTCAGAAAAAAGTAATACACGCAGTCGGCGGAATTTGAATTCGCGTGGGGACGGTTTAGCAACGGTTTTCAACACCATCGCCTTAACCACTCGGCCACGACTGTTGTTTTTTGTTTATTACCCGTTTTGCACTAGGTACACACATCAATATAAGTCACTGTAAACATTAACATACACAACAGAAGTGATGACAAAACAGCCACGGAACATTTAGTGGTTGCAGTGCTAAAATTTCTTCAGGTTCACCAGAGGTTCAACCCTTTAGAGCCAATCAGGAAAAAAAATCTTGTTTGAGTACATCAATGTACTGAGCAATGCTTTCGCGGAAAAGCACGCGCACCGGACGCCTGTCAGGGTCATAGTAGTAACCGGCCATTCTTGTCTGCCATAGACAATGGAGGCCAAGCAGCATTATAAAATCAAAAGGCAGTCCCTCCACTTTTTGTATTGTTAAAAACCTGATACCCGGTGAATGTAAGGGAAGTTCCTTTTTTAGAGTTCTCTGTAGCACATCCCAGAAGTAAAAAACTTCCCAACAATGCAAAAAAACGTGATCTATGGTCTCCAGCTTTTTGCAGATCAAACAGTTCGAACCCCATGGTATATAAAGTCTTCTATCTTCTAAAAAAGCCTTAACCGGCAGCGTTCCGGAGTGTAATTAACAAAAAAAGCTTTTTGCACTAGGCGGAGTTTGCATTTTCTTAACACGCTTAAGAACATCATTGCCTTCTCCCCCGCTATTAATTAACCTATACATAGGAACTGGAAAAATTATGTCACATATGTCTTTATGCAATTTCTTTCGGCCGACCGAAAAAAGATATTCATTGGAAAACTGAACTGACAAGAAGCGGACACTGACCGAAACTTCCTTAAAGAAACCTCGCGTAGCTCCGGGCATTATTGCGGTGCTAACCACTAAGTTAGGCAGAATACGACAAAGGCGCAACTGGCATACCTTTCTTAAGAAGGGGTGTTGAATATCTCGAAAGAAAATAGAACGTATAACTGGTTGTCGCACGAACAGATGCGAAAGGCTTAGTCCCCTCCCCCCCCCCCCCCGCTGTTTTACTCTTCGGAACACAGATTCGTCCTACTACATCTTTCCCAAGTAGATCCCCATATAAACACAGCAAATATCCTACGGAGCTTTTCCACATGCACCCGTGAGCAACACAAAACCTTCTTCACATACCATAATTTGTTAATTCAAAATATGTTGCATACAGTGGCTTTAGCAAACATTGAGAGACAGTTGCCGTTCCACTGCACTGTCCTTTCACGCATTTTTTTTATTTGTTTAGTCCAGTAGTCATTAGTGTCGTTGTAGTGCTGGAAAGGCACGCCTAGATTTTTTACTGGAGTATTGAACCAGTGAACGGTAGCATAGGTATCTGGGGCTGATGTCCAGTCTCCATGCCACAACCCAAGACACTTTCCCCAATTAACCCGACTTCCTGTAATTTCTCCAACACTTTAACAACGGCAACTATCTCTTGTACACTTTCTTTGGTGGTGCAACACACTGCTACTTCATCAGCGTATGCCAAAACCTTTACTTCGGCGTAAAGCAGTCTAAAACCTCAGATGGTCTCGTTTTCTATTATGACCAAGCACAAGCTCTCTATGTACAATGCAAACAGCAGGGGACTTGCCGGACAGCCCTGGCGTACAGAACGTTCCAGCCTAATGGGAGACCCCGGGATCTTGTTGATAATTAGTCGTGTAGTATAGTTTTTATACGCCAAAAATATGCCTTGTGTATTCACTGATCCGACATTGATATGTTCAAGTATGGAGAATAGCACATCTTGCGGGACGCAGTCAAAATCCTTTTCTAAATCAAGCTAGAGTATCGCAACATGAGAACTAAATGCATCGCAACTCTCAAGGACACACCGCATTGTGTGTGTGTTCATCAATATTGAGCACCCCCTGATGCCACACGTGCGGTGCTCCCCAACTATTCCGGTGATTATGGACTGCAATTTACCTGCCAATATTTTCATGAGTATTTTGTAGTCAGTGTTGGTTAGCAAAAAGGGCCTATATGACGAAACTAATTTTAATTTTGCTTTGTCATCTGTCTTAGGTATTAGAATAGTGTGCATCTCGGCAAATGAAGGTGGTAATGCTTTGATTGCGTAGGCTTCCTTGAAGACAGCTTGTAACACTGGTGAAACTTCAGTTTTAAAAGCTTTATACCGCACCGTACCGAGACCGCCAGGCCCTGGTGACTTCGCAGCGGTGAGATTATTTATTGCATATTCAATTTCAGAAACGGTTATAGGCCTCTCTAACGCTCCTTTCATTTCGAGAGATAATTGCGGCATCCGGCTCAGGAAAGTGTCCTTGAATTTCGTAACATCTACTAATGCGGCTGCGAAGAGACCCTTGTAATACCGAAAGAAAGCTTCAGCGATAGTGGTGTTAGTATTTAGCAGAATTTCATTTTCCTCTATTTCGTCGATGTGATTACGACGCACTCGTGATTTCTCGATTCCAAGCGCGTGCTTGGTAGGAGTCTCCCCCATAGCCCACACCTCTGCTCTCACTCGAATAAGAGCTCCTCTGTAGCGTTCCTGCTCTACTAGCTCAATTTGTTGTTTCACCGTTCGAATACCTTCCGTATATGCACCGGGCGCCTTGCTTTTTAATGCTATCAATTTTGTAAGCGTTATTCTGAGTTCATTTTCTTTCATTCTTCCTTGATATTTTAAAGTACTAGATCTCGAAATGGCTTTAAGTTTAACGCTTTGCTTCAAAAGCTCCCATTCCTCACCAACAATACAGGCTCCGATCACTTTATTGTTCCTAATTCCCTCAACCACAAAATTAATAAAAATGTCATCCCGAAGTAGTTTAGAGTTTAACTTCCATAAATCCCGACTAAATTTGTTTTCTTTTTGTTCAAGTCCCACGTTACATTGTACAAGACAATGGTCAGAGAAAGAGACCGGTAAGACTGTGTAACTATTGCTTTTAGCTAACGTCTCCCCTGCCATGTATATCCTATCAAGGCATGCGTAACTGGTTTCCTGAAAATGCGTAAATCGAACCTCGCGACCTGCTTCGAGGCACTCCGCAACATCATCCAGGACAGATTCAGTCAGCAAGTCATAGAGCACTTCTACGCTTCTGTCTCGCACATGGCGGTTATTAATTCTATCATTTGCGCTCGATACACAATTCAAATTCCCCAATAAAGCAAGCTTTTTTGGTGTCCGTAAATGTTGCTTAATTAATGAAAAAAAGTTTCTCGGTCTGCCTCCACGTTCGGCGCATAGACACAAATGACGCGCCATTCGATTTGGCCAGTACTAAAATCACAAGTCACTGTTCTACCAGAGTCAAAAGAAAAGTGACTTTCAACAATCAATCCCGGAATCTTTCTTAACAAAAAGCACACAACCAGCCGAAGTTCCATTTGCGTGACTAACTATGGCATAATATTCAGACGTAAACCGCAGCATCCTGCTCCGGGTCTCCTCCTCGCCTTCCACTTGTGTCTCTTGCGCGGCTAACACGTCAATATCTTGGTCACTTAACAAGCGATACACTTGAGCCTGCTTCTCCTTGGAGGCCAAACCTCGGACATTTAAGGTTGCAAAGCTCAGTGCCCAGTGAGAAGCCATCGTTACTGACTAAAAAAAAAAAGAGTAGGCCTGGAGCATGCCGCTTACCATGTATGTCTAGCAGGGAGCTAGACGTCTCCGGGGCCATCCAGTGGTCCAGAATCAGGTAGCTGCTGGTCCCTTGGAGTGCCAACCGGTCGGTCCACACGTCGATTGGACCTCGCTCTGAAGCCAGAGCGCCGCACCGGTGTCCCCTTCACTGGTGGTCCCTCAAATGTTCTCTCGTGAGCAATGCCCGCAGATTGCTCCAGCGAATGGTTGACCGCCGAGCTCGTGTTGATCCCGCGGGTCATTCCGTGCGCTGGCATGTCGCTTCTTGTCGCCGCTAGTGTCGACATGTCCACCAGTCGGCTTTGTGCGTCTTCAGTGGAATTCTCTTGATTGGTGTCCGCCTTAGCGGTTTCTTTCTCCTAGGGCTCCGACGCTGTATCGTAATCTTCAGGCGAAACTGGCTCGCGTTCAACCAGAGAACTAGCCACGTCTGCTGCCCCCTTAGCCGCTTCTTTCGCCTCAGTGGCGTCCATTGTCTGCTCTTCGATCTCATCGCACGTTGCAGTGCTCGTAACTGCTGCGTATGACCGGACGCACTGAGCGTCGCGATGTCCAAATCGCTGACAAATCGAACACCGTGGCACCCTGCAGTCTCCCCGTACATGACCAGTCTCTTTGCATCACAAACATTGCATAGCCCTGCCCGCCGCCACAACTAGGGCCGATTCTCCCGCAACGCGCACTTGGTGCGGAAGGTCCTCCACCGTAACTCCAATCTTTAACTTGAGTAGCACGGTTCTCGTTGTCGACGAGTTGTCGCTGAAGCAGTCGTCTCTTCAGCGCTCTCGATTCACTTCGACAACATTGCCGAAGGCCGCGAACGCCGTCCGCACATCCTCATCGGCGACTCCGTAAAGCAGCCAGTGAAGCCGCAGATTTATCTGCCGGTCCTGGGGATCAACGATGAGACACCGGTGTCCCTTCACCTGAAGTTCTTTGAAGGCCACCAGTTTCTTCGTCGCGTCTTCTCGGTTCAGTGTTAGCGACCAGACGTGATTTATCTGGTACGCTCCGAGTGCTACGATGTCCGTTAGTACTCCAGTGAGGCCCAACGCGTCTCTGAAGTCTTCAACCCTGTAGGGCCTCGCTTGAACATCTCGATGCAAAAACACAGTAGGTAAGGCAACGCGTCCTGTTGGCAGATGAGGCAAAATCACTTGGTACACTTCAGTTGACCTGTTACGCGGCCCTCAAGTGCCGCTGAAGCCGCTCCTACGGAGCCCTGCATCCTGCATCCGTTTACTTCTGTGGCCGAAAGCCACGACTGCTGTTGAAAGAAGGTTCGTAGGGTGTCGGCTCAGGGGTGCGGATTACTCTGAAAGCCCATCATCTTTATGTTTCCACCCGTTCTCGCATCACGTGTAGCCTAACAATCTTCTTTTTGCGAAAAATCGCAGCATAAGCTGAATTCATTTTCCATTCTCTCGACAAATGATGATATATAATGTACCGAGCACAGGTCTTGGCCATCTGCCACTCTAAAGAAGAAGAAAACCGCGTGGATCGTGATTCGCGAGCCACGAGAAATCGAGAACAGCCTAGCTCCAAGCTTGACTGAACGCGGCAGCTGCGACTTTGCATACTGGCGCGTCCCAAATAAAAGCACGACCACGGTACGGTGTCTTGAGCTGCCGTATCGCCTCTCATATTTCAACAGTAATAAAAAAATTTGCGTCACAGGTTTAAGTCACACGTCATTGGCTTATTTATGCTTTGCGCACACGAAAAAAAAATAGGTTGCGTGGGGGCCGCCACGTGCGTTTTCACGAGTGCCTTCTTCTACGGCGAGCGTGCAGTAGCAATGAATATCTGCGCAGTCGAAGAGAAAAAAACGATTAATGTTGGTTCCCAACGGCAAATGGCAGTGGTCGCGTGACCGTCTCCGACTGGCGACCGCAAAGCAACGGACGTTCACACATGCGGGGTCCAGAGTTGTTCAATCTCGTGAGTTACGAAACTCCCTATAGCTTCCATTATAAGACTAGGGCCATGTCTTGCATCCCTTACCCCCACTTCCGATCAGCAGCTAGAAAATTGTCGCTCCACGTGCTGAACCACGCGCCCACTAATAAATGTATTGCTAGTGTTTTGAAATGCCACTCTAAGATGGCGCAACCGTGAGCTAAGTTCCGAGAAATTAGGCCTACTGCGTGTCCTCCTTTTGGATCACCGTTTCACACCTGTCATGGCCACTGGGTAAAAAACAAGGTGTGGCCTGTTGCGGTGTGTCACCGTCAATTGGCGATCGCGTCTGGGAAGAATTGGTAGCTTCTGCCGTTTTTTGATGGAGGGCGCTGACGCTCCACCAGTATTTCAGTGTGAATCGTGAGCATCACTGTCGCGTTATCTCCCCGCAGCTCGTCCAGTTCTCTGGCAACGCAAATATTACGATTGATGAACAGGTACTGTTCACTTTCAGCTATGACTTGCATGTCTGTTCCCTACTGAAAATTCCTATACAGATAGGACCCAAATCATACGATGTTACTGGATTCAGGGGATACTAGGGATTACGGCCCATATGGTGGATACAAGGATTACGGCCCATGTGGAGGATAGAGGGCATATGGACCTTATGGGGCATATGGAGTATACGAGCCATACAGGAGTTTTAGGGTTTGTGGGTAATATATGTGGTAGGGGTCTGATGAATTCTCCTGTTCCCGCTGAAAATCATGATGTGCAAAAAACGAGAGAACGATCACACGAAACCGCACACCATAATATTTTAAGCAAGGATAATCTAGAACAAGAACAAGTCCTTCTGCAGAACATCCCCGGTTTCTTTGGGCAAGTAGTAAGGGTCATAAGTAATGTTTGCCTAAGCATGGTAATAAGGCAATGCCAGTTTATAAAGTGTAAAAAATACGAATATGCCACAATGGGCAATTTAATGGTGCTTCGAAAGTACAGTAAACTAAATGAATGGAACAAAGTGTTGTATGTAGTGTAGTGTCGGGACATTTGAGAAAAACAAGAAGACAAATATTTTTGCATCCTAGAATTTATTTATATGATTAAACATTTTGCAAGGAAGTGTCTTTATATTTCTCAGCCTGCTAGGTGCATGCATATCTGCTGGCCAATTCACAAATTTTGAAAAACCATCTGCACAGTAATGGGCAAATACATGCAGCACTCACTGAATACTTTACTTATTTGTTTACCTGGAAGGTAAAACATAAAGCAAAGTACCATAAAGAATACTTACACAAAATTTTGTGGCTGATATAGCCTTCGACATCGATTCTCTGGTACATGCGTGTACCTACAAATTGAATGAACAATTATAGCTTAGACGGCCAATTAAATGAATATTGAAGTTGGCGTGCCTGATCCAGTGCTATATGCCGCATCTCGCATCATTGAATTACTGAAAGTCACCTGAAGCTGAGTCCCAACTTCCAGGTGCCACCATTGTTGCCGAGCTCTGAGTTGGCACAGATACATTATTGACATCATAGTCGCTGTTGCCTTTTGGCCACACTTGTGCTAGCAGGCTTCTATTCAGTGACTGCTGTGTCTATGCCTGATGTAAACATGTAGAACGTGAGCATGCCTCAAGAAAATCTTTGCACCCAAACGACAACAATCAAGTGGACGACAACGACATTGCGCTGCAAATGCAACAGCAAAAGAATGTGAGCACACGATGCAGGCAGCACGGAAGTGCGTCAGTGTTCTGTGTGTAAGGAGGAAGAAGAACTATAGGGCATGTTGGGCCATCTCATAAACCAGAAGCGCCGAGCACGAGCTGTTTGCCCCAGTGCCTTGATTGTTGTGTCGGTTGTCACCACCCGCTTTCACTATTGATAGACCTGCTGTCAAGTGTTACTTATGCCAGGAAGCCCCGTTTTATGCGTACTATTTTGCACGCTAGCTGGCATTTGTTGCATTCGGTGGCTCGTGCTCTCAAAGCTGTGCCAAGATAAAACTAGTCTGTAATAAACAAACAGCAATTGTCCTTCTGTCCCATGCTGCAGCAAGCAATCCGCCACATTGTGACTAATAGGCTGTCAACAATTTTAATATTGCAAGACAAAAATTTGCGTCAGTACCTCTTTAAGCAATAATTACTAGCCACAACCTTCAAATTTCTCCCTGTGAGGGCCCTGTTCAGGGGCACCTGTTTGTCCTCTTGATGCGCAAATACTCCAACGCGGGGCTACTAAGAGGCTCTTCTTCTGAAGGACACTCCACAGAAGCTTTGTGGCCTCCTTGCATCACGACCACAGCCAAGCCAACTGCTCTTTCTTCTGCTTCTCAAATGAACCTGCATTGTAAAAATGTCTCTGTGATCCCTTTTTCTTGTGTGTGGGAGTTAACATTGTTACACTCACTCTCAAATTGTTGCTGTAACACTTAAAACTTACTAGCATAACTACATCAAAGAATAAAGTTTCAATACTGAAAGAAAATTGATCCAAGAGTTTTCACAATTTTGAATTGAAACAGGTAAATAGAAGGTCTCACAGAATAATATGCGTGGAGCTCTAGGCACGTGCATGAGTTCTGATCTGTGGCCTTAGCGCAGCATTTAGAACGGCACATGTCTTTTCTACTGAGAATGAAAAATGGTGTAAAAATGTGAAGTAAACAATAAGTAGAGGTGCACAAATATTCACATTTGTGAATATACTTCGAATAATGTTTGCTATTTGATTTAATTCGTATTGCAAATTTTGCTATTTCAACTATTCTAACTTACCAAAGACAAAAAATACAGTAAATGTCTGACTGAAAGAAACCCTCCAAATTTTGAATATCTTTCACCTCATCACACTCTTATTGCGTGAAAGCTGCTTTTCTGGCTCTGCTACGGTCGCAAATGTACTGACTCTAGAAAAGGCTGATTCTAACAAGGAGATGATAGATGCGGCAGAGACAAGGGCTTATTTATAGTGGTTTTTGACATGAAATTTGATGAACTCTTAGGCTGCATGAAATCGAGTATATAAACACATTCGTACATATATAAATTCAATCGTGCATTGCCTTATTCTTTATAAGGCAACTACGAAACGCTACCCTACAAACACTTTATCAGTTTTGCCAAAAGAGAGACTTTCATCTCATTAGAATGAACTTTGGAAGCCTCTGCAACTTTTTTCTAGAATTTCACATGAAGTATTTGAAAAGAATTCTAGAATTACTCGAGAAACTTTAGAAAATATTCAATTTGCGCTCACATTTTAATATAAAATTCACTTTGGCACCCATACTATAACAATGAGTTTCAAGTTAAGTGGGAACCCAGAAATAGCTGAGCATTTGATCGCACACTGGTGCCACAGAGAATTATTCTTCTTTTTCTTCAAACACTTTGATGGTGTTGAAGCAGGCAATACCATATAAAGCATAGCCAATTAAGGGCACACTTGCGCCAGAAGGACCTTTTCATCTTTTCTTCGAGTGCCTCGACGGTAACATTTATTGTCCAGCAATTTAAGGGCCTGGATCATCTACTGTCTTCACTTAAATCGTTTTCAAATTGTTCTTATAAAGTGTAGCAGATGGCAGATATACAGGAATTAGGCATGCTAAAATGGGCATTTCTTTCACAGTTTCAGTAAAGTATACACAATACTCTCCATGAAGCAATTTAGGTGGCCCAGCAACCCTTTTCGAGCATGGTCACAAAATGCTGCCGAGGGTAGTCCAAGAACCTGAGAGCATGTGAGACAGACATTATAGGGCAGCACGCAGCCTGTTATTCATAATTTATTATCAGTCACCTGAAAAACGCTGTTTTCCCTAAACAAATAAGACTCCAAATCAAACTGACGCACTTCAAGTGCAATGTGTACAACCGCAACCGGAGGCTGCCACATGCCCGTGCACCTATTCGTGATTACACTGAGAAGAAGCCCCATGTTTGAAGAAGAAAAAAGGGAGGGGGAAATGAAAGAGCTCAAGGTCAGGATGCACGTTGATAATTAGGCATAGCTTCTTGCCCCCTAGTCCTCCCCTCTTGAGTGGCTTTGAGTGAGCTCACTCGAACGAAAGGTGAAAGAAAGCACGTAAAGCATGTAATAAATTTCTGTAGCTCCGCTAGTACTTCGCAGTTTGCAAATTGTTTTGCAACAGTCAATTTGGGATGAATTTAGTTTATCTAATAAGGAAATGTAATGATTATTTGGAAAGGCTTTTCAGGCCTTCTTCATTACAAGGTAATGCAAACATGTGCCTGTAACATGAAGGTAGGAACGCTTCAACCTGATATTGTTTTGTTATGGCACAACGTAGTCAACACAATTCCAGCTTCCCGTTTTACATTTAGTCGACCTGTTCTAAAACTTTACCCACTATACAAACCACACCTTTGAATCACTAAATTATCAAAAAATTAAGAAAATGTGATTATTACGTGAGCAAATACAGTAAATGGATACAAAAAAGATAAGTGCAAGCAGCAGGAGTGTAAATGGCATATTCAGGCTGTATGAGTAATGTCGTGAAACTGGTAAAGATCAGTACTAATGCTTCAACAGCAAACAAAAGTTTCAAAAAAAGCACAGCTGCCTACTTTGTTACTTATGAGGGCCAAAACTGTGAGCGGCAGTCCCCCCACTGTGTGCTGCCCCCCAAAAAGCGAAAAAATTGTATAGTTAAGCTCTCAATTTTCACAGTTCACATATATCTCAATGCTCAAGCATTTGTGCACCTACCTAATATTTATAGCTGAGAGGCCAGAACTTCAAAGAGGGGGGGGGGGAGTCAAAGTTCCTTAACATGCCTTCCTGTGAATTTTATCCCGGGACGTTCTCATAAAATATCTGAGGCGCCATCTCTTTGAATAGAGATGTAACCTTACTGGGTTTGCAGACCTTATATAAAGGTCTGAGATTGAAAGGTTGTAACTGTAGCACCAATTATGCAACACATTGCTGTTAAGGAGCATTGAAACCATGTGTAGAAAAGATCACCAACTGGAGCACCAATTATGCGACATATTACTATTAAAGAGCATTGAAACCATGTGTGAAAAAGATCATCATATTTTAACGGACTCGGAAGTCGACTCACTAGACTTGTCAGACTTGCATTTAGCCGCGAGTCTGAGTCCACTAGTAAGGCCTAAGGAAAAAATATATTTCATGAGTGAGTGTGAATGACTCCTAGATTTCTTTTTAACCTATGCTGCTCAATATAAGCACGCAGAGACAGGGTAAATGCAGAAGTGGTTCAGTTGATGAGGCAATGTGTTAAGATATAGTAGAGTGCTTCGGTTGTCCAGAGAAGTGGTTGTCCAGAGAAGCACCTTCGATCATCTTACATACCTTTCGAGAAAAACACTGACTAGAAAAAATTTGAAACAACGCAGTTTGATGTTTTGCATACCAAACAGCTCCTAATAGCACCTTATTAGGGCATCAGTCAGTCAGTCTATGATGAAGACTTAAAAGATGATGCTGTGCAGTCACTGAAGAGGTGTTTTGAAAGAGAGTTTCACACAGTGACACTGAGGAGTAACAAGTATTCACGGACTGCAGCAGGGCAGCCCCTGGTCAACACTGCAGTCTACATGGAGGGACTAGTCGGGCTGGTGATGAAATCATTGCTTGAAGGATAGAATATTCTGAAGTGCCTGAGTTTCATGCTTGTGTTGAACAATACTCGATTGTTTCACCATTGTTAAACCCATTTGAGTTGTTCAGTGATTTAACTAGTCGTTCATTTAAATAAATTATTGCAATGGCAATTATATGGACACTTTCAACAGCTGCTACCATTGAACATAAGGGCGCAGTTATGAGTGCTGGTGCGTGCTTTGTATAAATATCACTACACGGCTTGTTTACGTGGTGTGCTCTCAGCACTTTCTATTTGTTGAGACTAGTGACAGCACGAAAACCTACTCACTCTCAGCAGTACTGATATGACTTTAACCAGTGTTTCGTTTTGTGAGATTGAATGCGAAGAATTAGGTGCTAATATTTGTATAGCATCCCCATTTGCTTTTATTTCATTCATTTCTTCGTGCTTGTAACGAAACTCTCAGCTCAGACTTTATCTTTGGACCCCAACCGGCATTTGCTGGTGTGCTATAACAGGGGTGCAACAGCCAAAATACCATTTGGAGCAATTTTCGGAGCAGCAAAATATTACTTTTGGAACACCGAATTCCAAGTTCGGAGTTGATTATGGAAAAAAAAACATGCATTTTTATCACGACATAGCTCATTCGGAGCACAAAAAAGAAGGCTTACATTCAGAGAAGAAACATGTAAAAACAATTCAACATAACCTAAATCATGTAGTGTGGGCATACTATTTACTACTATTTCAATTGAGGTAGTATTTCGAACCACCTCGCTAAGGAACCAATGATAGAGTCTATATTAGCATTTACTGCACCTGTTAAATCAATTCACAAACTGAAGCTTTCAATATATATCTGCCGATATTGTGAGCTTGAAAATTGGAAGATTTGTAAAAACGAGAAGGAGAGGTGGTGAAAAAAAATTGGCGCACAATTTAGTTTGTTTTGTAGAGAAGCATAAATGTCACACACTGTTTATATTGATTGCCAGTAGCTTATTTATACGTCAGTGATTATACTGGTACTCAAAATTAAACGGTGTAGAAATGCATGAGTAACTGAGCAAAATGTGAAGTGTCCCAGTATCGCGAACAGTCCCTTGTAAATCTCAACATGCTTTTTCGCGGGGCGGCGGTCTAGTGCGGCAAGGTTGACTCAAGCAGCTTTAGAACCAAAGTCATCAAAATTTCTAACCGCTCACCACCCCCCTCCTACCTACCATGTGCCGTTTCGTGGCTACATTGCAAGGCGAGTTTGACCATATAAAGTAACAACGGCGCGCGCCCATTGCCCCGGCGACGGTACCAGATATCTATTGCCAAGACCGTGGCAAGGACGACGCAGCTTCCAGACAAAACTGTGTTATGTGCCATTTCTAAGGTAATCAAGGCCGGCATTTGCAGCACGTCAAGCTTGTTCGAGCCTTAATAAGCCATAGCCACGTTTTCTGGCAAGAAAACTTACATTTTCCGCGAGCGTTGGTGACTACATCAACACATTTTTGTTTTGAAGTTCCGCCGTCCCGCCGATACGTACCTGTTGCGGTCAGCAGGCCGATGGGCATGCAGTGTTGTTACTTTATTTGGTCGATAACGTCTCTCGTGCATAGGGTGGGTGGCTAGATTATTTTAAGTATATTCTAGGCACTGTAGTTCGGGTCTGCGCGCTTTGACTGATGGCGCGAAGGTGCAGGTGGCCGACATGGCCTGCATTGCTCACCGAAATTAGTACACCTGAAAAAAATTGAGGCTGGCTGGGCATTTTGGCGCAGCGTGGTGCAGTTTTAACAATTTCACGGGTTTGGCGCAGCTCGGTGCAACAATCGGGAATTGTATCGTGCACCCCTGCTAAAAGGACTTGATGTTAAACTTTTCAAGCTTTAGCAGCGCATTTGGGGGCTGTTAGTTCAGCCATTTGAGTCTACCTGGTTACTGCCTCCTATTAAGGGGTAGTGACAATAACTTTTCTGCACCATGTATCTACTTTGCCATTATTGAATAAGACAGGTATGCGGGTGTATGTAAATTCTGCCTTATTTCAGAGCACTGTGTCGTTTAGAGGAGACTGGGCAAGTCCCAGACTTTAACGTATTTTTTACTCTATTGTAATCACTTTTGAGCATGTAATAATGATAGCAACCAGATGTTCGCACTAATTTGTACAGAGCCTCGTGTTCTATTCACCGAACCAACGTATGGTTTAATTTACAAAAAAAAAATTTGCTCCTGTACTTGATCTTAGAGAAGTTTTGCAAACTTTTCTTTAGATGAAATGAAAGTTATTCTAAAGGTTCAAGTTCAGTTCAGTACACCACCATATGTTGCTTAATTATGTGCACAAACAATCAGCATGATAATCTTACAAGAAAGCGTATATTTACAGATATTTACAACGATTACACGCGATGACAATGCCTGGCGCACTGGCGGGCTGGAACGAGTCTCTATCCACTTCGTAGTCTTTTCTTTCAGCCAGGGACCCTCTACCGCTTTATGCCCCAATCCCACTACTGCTTTGTGGCACTACCCCGCGGCGTTAAAGCGCCGAGCCGGCGCTTGTCACGAAAGGGGAGTGTTGGGTGACACATAAGGCTTCAGTCTGACGACGTGCACAACAGTGGATGGTGGTGGCATTGAGTGCGCTTCGTCGACGACTCGCTGTATCTCGTAGGTGAGGTTGGTGATCTTGCGAAGCACTTTGTATGGTCTGTCATAGCGAAATAAAAGTTTTTCTGAGAGGCCGATGTGACGACATGGGGTCCACAAGAGTACGAGAGAACCTGGTGCATACAAAACTTCGCGGTGGTGACGATCGTATCGATCTTTCTGAGAGGCTTGAGAAAGCATGAGTCGTTCTCGGGCAATCTGTCGTGCTGCGTCGGCTCGCTCTATGGCATCGCGGACGTATGTGACAGGGGAGCTTGAACCAGCGGGAAGGAGTGTATCAAGAGGCAGAGAGGGTTCCCGTCCATAAAGAAGGTAGAACGGGGAATAGCCTGCGGTGTCATGTCTGGAGGAGTTGTAAGCGAAGGTGACGTAGGGTAACGTTGCGTCCCAGTCACGGTGGTCTGGAGAAACATACATTGACAACATGTCCGTGATAGTGCGATTCAGGCGCTCTGTAAGTCCATTAGTTTGTGGATGGTATGCCGTTGTGAACTTGTGGTTCGTGGAACAGGAACGTACGATACCCTGGACGACGCGAGATAAAAAGTATCGGCCTTGATCAGTAACGAGCTGTCGAGGAGCGCCGTGATGCAATATGATGTCATGTAGCAGAAAGTCGGCGACATCGGTAGCACAGCTGGTTGGAAGAGCGCGGGTGATCGCGTAACGTGTCGCGTAGTCGGTCGCCACGGCAACCCATTTGTTCCCGGATGCAGAAGTGGGAAATGGCCCGAGAAGGTCGAGCCCTACGCGGTTGAATGGTTCAGCAGGGATCTCAATAGGGTTAAGAAGGCGAGCTGGAAGCGATGTTGGTCGTTTTCGACGTTGACAAAGGTCGCAGCTGGCGACATACTTTTGCACAGAGCGATATAGGCGTGGCCAGAAAAAACGGCGCCGGACGCGATCATAAGTGCGGGTGACTCCCAGGTGACCAGCGGCAGGTTCATCGTGAAGCTGTCGGAGAGCATCTACACGCAGATGGGAAGGCACGACGAGAAGGCGGTCAGGACCATTATGGCGCATGTTGTGGCGGTAGAGAACTCCTTCATGAAGGAAATACAAGTTCAGGGAAGTGGGTGGAGTAGCGGAACTCAGGCTTTCTATGATGGGAAGTAAATCCGGGTCGCGGCGTTGCTCAGAAGCGATATCAAGAAAGTCTGATATTGATAAGACGCAAGTTTCCGCAGCTCTCTCTGTGGCGTCTGGTGGATCCACTGGATACTGTGACAGGCAGTCGGCGTCTTGATGGAGGTGACCAGATTTATAGACGACCGAGAAGGTGTATTCTTGGAGGCGTAGAGACCAACGACCGAGACGTCCCGTGGGATCATTTAGCGAGGAAAGCCAGCAGAGTGCATGGTGATCAGTTACAACAGTAAAACTGCGGCCGAAGAGGTACGGGCGAAATTTAGCGACAGCCCAAGCAAGAGCAAGACACTCTCTTTCGGTGATGGAATAGTTCCCCTCGGCAGGGGATAAAAGGCGGCTGGCGTAGGCGATGACACAGTCACGTCCATGCTGACGCTGAGCGAAAACAGCACCAATTCCGTGGCCACTCGCGTCCGTACGAACTTCTGTCGGGGCAGTCTGATCGAAGTGGGCTAATATTGGCGTAGTCGTGAGGGCTGCAATGAGCGCCGAAAATGCAGCACTCTGAGGCGAATTCCAAGTAAATGGGACGTCTTTTTTAAGAAGCTCGGTGAGAGGCCGCGCAATATCGGCGAAATTTCGGATGAAGCGGCGGAAATAGGAGCACAAACCAAGGAAGCTCCGGACATCCTTATGAGAAGAGGGCACGGGAAATTGAGTCAATGCGCGAATTTCGTCCGGATCGGGCTGTACCCCAGATGCGTTAACAAGGTGACCAAGTACAGTTATTTCGCGACGGCCGAAACGGCATTTGGAGGAGTTCAGCTGGAGACCAGCGTTGCGAAATACTTGGAGAATACTGGACAGTCGCTCTAGATGGCTTGCGAACGTCGGTGAAAAAACAATTATATCATCTTAGTAGCATAAGCAAGTGGACCATTTGAAGCCGCGCAGAAGGGAGTCCATCATGCGCTCAAAGGTGGCCGGCGCATTACAAAGCCCAAACGGCATTACTTTAAATTGGTATAACCCATCGGGGGTTACAAATGCTGTTTTTTCTCGGTCCCGTGGGTCAACAGCGATCTGCCAATAACCAGATCGAAGGTCAATGGACGTGAAAAACTTTGCGCCATGAAGGCAGGCAAGGGCGTCATCTATTCTTGGTAAAGGGTAAACGTCCTTCTTAGTGACCTTGTTGAGATGTCTATAGTCGACGCAAAACCGCCATGTGTTGTCCTTCTTCTTGACAAGCACGACCGGGGATGCCCACGGACTAGATGAGTGTTCGACGACGCCTTTGGCGAGCATTTCCTCGACCTCTTTCTGGATGACAGAGCGTTCGGCAGCGGAGACGCGGTAAGGGCGGCGATGAATTGGGTTGGCATCGCCGGTGTTGATGTGATGGGTCACAACTGATGTCTGGCCTAAAGGGCGGTTGTCAAGATCGAATATGTCCGCATAGGATGTCAACAGACGGTGGAGGTCTTGTGCTTCGGAGGGCGAAAGATCTGGCGCTATCATTTTGGCAATGTCAATGCTTGACAGGTTGGGCGCAGTGAGCAAGTTGACGTGCGGAGTAGGTTGCTGAGCCGACAGTTCAGAAATATCACACTCCTGCAACGACGACATGACGCCTTGTTTAATACCAGCAGGCAGCACATGCGTGGAGAAACCAAAGTTCAAAAGAGACATATAGGTCTGATTGTGGCATACTCTCACCACGGTGTGCGGGACAGCAATGGAGTGCTTTAGCACAACGTCGGTAATAGGTGAAACGACATATTCACCATCGCGCACAGGCGGATCACACACGAGCTGCACGTAAGTCGCGGCTTGCGGCGGAAGATGCAGGAACTCGGTGGCACAAAGGCGACTTTGAGCGTCATGGGCAACAGCGGCGTCAAAAGGTAGTTCCAACTGAAGAAGACCCGTCGAGCAGTCGAAAAGGGCGGAGTGCGCAGAGAAAAAGTCGAGGCCAAGAATCACGTCATGTGGGCACTGCTCAAGCACGGTGAACAATACGACGGTCTGGCGCCCAGCAATACACACGCGAGAGGTACACATGCCGAGAACGGCAGATGTGCTCCCATCGGCAAGCATTACTGCACACTTAGTAGGAGGCGTGATCACTTTTCGCAGTTTAATACAGAGAGCAGCGCTCATGACTGAAATTTGTGCACCAGTGTCTATGAGGGCTGTAACGGTAACGTCATCCACCAAAAGGTCCAAAATATTGCGGCGTGTAGGAATCGTCAACAGAGGATTTGCAGAATGGGTCGTTAATGCAGCGTCACCTCCGGGAGCTGCATGGTCTAGTTTCCCGAGGTTGAGGGCCCAGGTCGTGCAGGGGACCTGGATCGAGAAATCATCGGCGAGAGAGATCGGCGGCCTTGGGGTGATGGTGACCGGCTGAACCTTCGGCCCTGAACGTTAGTAGGAGCAGGCTGTGGATCGTACGGAGTAGAAAAGCGGCGAGAACTGCCTTCAAAGCGACGCCATGTCCCAGTGCTCGAAGATGAATTGGATGACCAACGATTGCGACAGTAGCGTGCAATGTGGCCGGCGCGAGAGCAGTGAAAGCAGATCGGTCTATCATCCGACGTTCTCCATTCAGCAGGGTTCTGGTAGCGGGAAGGGTAGCGTGAAGGGTACACCGGAATCTGGTTAACAGAAGCCGAGCTCTCGGTGGTGCGAACGGCGCAAACAGGTGTGATGCCGAGATTTGCTATTTCTTGGCGAACGACGGCTTGGATGAGGGAGACGGTGGATGCATTGTCTTGAGGACCGTCAGAGGCGATGGCTGCAGGAGCCATTGCTTCGAGTTCACGACGAACGATTCGGGTGACATTTTCGGACGATGTAGCTTGCGTGAACTTGGGGCTGTCTTCACAGGTCGAAGTGGCTGCAGTATTAGGCCGACGCGCAAACTGGCGGGTTATGCGACGGTTCTTGGCGTGCTCGAAGCGCTGACACTCCTTCACAACCGCGTCGACGGTAGCGCAATCTTTAACGATCAACAAATTGAAGGCGTCATCGGCAATTCCCTTCAATATGTGAGCGATTTTGTCAGTTTCACTCATGTTCTCGTCCACCTTTCGACAGAGGCCCAATACGTCCTGTATGTAGGATACATATGATTCTGTCGATGTCTGCACGCGACATTCCAGGTCTTTCCTCGCGGCCTGCTGTCGCCCAAATGGCCTGCTGAATAACTCGAGAAGCTTCAATTTGCAAACGTCCCAGCTGGTCAACTCCGACTCATGCGTCTCATACCAGGTGAGCGCCGTATCCCGCAAGTAAAATACAACGTTGGCCACCATCAACGTAGGGTCCCACCTATAGTATTCGCTCACGCGCTCGTACAAAGCGACCCAATCTTCAACATTCACCTTGTCCTTGCCTGTGCCCGAGAATGTTCCGGGGTCTCGTGGAGGGAGGGGAATCAGAGGAGGCAGCTGGTGCTGCTGCTGCTGGTGCTGGTGCTGCTGGTGCTGGTGCTGCTGCAGCTGCGGCTGCTGTTGCTCTTGTGGGTGGGCCTGTTGAGCCATTGCAGGAAAATGAAGGTGGCGACCACTCCGAAGTTCCGTGTTGGTTTGCCGGAAAAGCCAGGTAGGCGTACCCCGCACCTCCACCAATAATCTTACAAGAAAACGTATATTTACAGATATTTACAACGATTACACGCGATGACAATGCCTGGCGCACTGGCGGGCTGGAACCAGTCTCTATCCACTTCGTAGTCTTTTCTTTCAGCCAGGGACCCTCTACCGCTTTATGCCCCAATCCCACTACTGCCTTGTGGCAATATCTTTTGCCATTGAAAAATTATCATACTGACATAACAAAAAATGCCATTTCGAGAAGGTGGAGTTCAACTTATGCAATGAAAATCAAACAATTTTTTCTGTGCTGGATTATTTTTGTTTACTGTGCCACGTTATCTCTTTCACTGTGTCTCACTTCAGTAAATGCTTAAACATTACTAGTTGGACAGCTTTTTCTTTTCCCTAAAAAGTGCTAAACTTCATGCTTTTTCTCAGTTTACAAAGAAAAGAAGTTAGAAATACACCACCTGTAAAAGGCCATTCACTTTCAGGTCGCTTTTTTTCAGTTTATTAAAAAAGATACGCAAGATAAGGACAATACTGTATTATCTAAAGCAAGCGCCCCCACCTAAGCAAGATCCATCCTCTCTCTTTCAAGATATTTAAAACATGCACGAACAACTGAGCGAGCACCTCCCTGCCCCCCCCCCCCACCGCTTTTCTGTCATTTCTGCAGTTTCCTTCACTTTCTTTATTTTGATTCTGCAACCTCATTGCCCTTCTTAGTGAATTCATGCATATTTATTGAAGTGTATCAGTTTCGTTGCAAGCACACGCGACTTTTTCACCACAATCTTGATTTTTGATGCAAGACCGAGCAAGAACCCCCCCCCCTCTAAATCTCGTCACCTTCACCATAGTGGGAGCACTTGCTCAAGAATGCACAGTACATGATAATTGTCGAAAAAAGAATCTGCTTTCATATATACTAATCAACAAAAAAGTACTTTCTTCTAATTTTTGCTTGCCCTGCTTCCTTCATACACAAAATATAACATAACCCTTACAAATATTATTTAATTCTGCACAACATTTCGCAATGGAATATGCTGCCCACTGCTATTGTGAACTGCTCTTCTGTCAAATTCATGAACAGAACTCAGAACTTATATGAACACCTTGTTTACTGTACAGTGTGCACCTTTCTTGCTCTTATTTGCTTTTACATAGGTTCTACTTATTTTCCTCACATCTTTCTGTATTCAAGTTCAACCCATTCCTGCATGGGCCGGAGAAGGGGCCTGCAATATTGTAAAATAAAAAAAGGCTACTTTGAAATTCACATAAACTTGGTTCCCTGCACTGACAGACGCGCGTAGTTTCAACCTAGTTCAAGAAGCTTGAAGTTGGCAGACTTGTCGATTAATCTGTCCATTGAAAACAGCAACGCCATTGAAAGCTAAATTTCTTAGCAATGCACACTTGCCTGATAGCTTCTTTTGGAAGCATGTGAAGCCCTGTCAATGTGAGGCATCATTGGGAAGGACTGTGGTAGTGGCTCAAAAGTGGTAATACTGATTGTGATGCAGCAATGGCTGAAGTGAAATCTAGGCCGTGGTATTGGTGGCAGCAGCGGCAGTGTTTGTGCCGAAGGTGCCTGACCTGGAGGATATGACAATTTTGAGGGGTGACAGAAAATAGGTACCAAGAAATCATGAAAAAGAGTGCTCACTACAATATAGAAAGTTACAACTTAGAGTGACAGACAGCTGAGCTTGTTGGTAGAGATTCATGTTGGACTTCTGTGAATATAATTAGCGTAAAGTGTAGCAAGTAACGAGTGTGTCGTGGGTATTCCTTACATTCACAACATAGCTCAGAGGCTAAAGAAAGTGATAAATCGACACAAAATCAACGTATTATGGCCACCAAGAGACTAGGTACTAAGTGAGATATGCACCGTCATGCTGAAAAACTATGAGAAACACAAGAAAATGAACTTTTGTTTGTTTTATAAACACACCAAAATTTTTGTTGATTACCATACAGGCGCAAAGTAAAATGTTCCTTTTAGCTTCGGCCATACCTAAATAGGGCAGATGGGCCAGTGTTAACCAGATGTTAATGAAATAGAAGAGAGCGTGAACTACAGGCTCACCAAAAATTCTATCTTTAAATTGTCGGAGGTGTGTTGAAAGCACAGGCCGACTAAAATAAATGTGAAGCTCACTCAATCACAAATTGTATTTGCACATATGGCTCATTCAGATTATCATTTATGGCCCAATCCGAGTTTAAGTGACTCGGCTTGTGAGGGAGTTTGCCGACCTATAGCTGAGAGGGTTTCTGAAGCCTGCCATTCCTTCTCTCCAAAGTCTCTATTTGTTGCTCAATCCACTCGTTTCATTGTAAAAATTTTCTTGTCTTTCTGCAGGAGGCTCAATCAAACAAGCTTCTAATCGCCAGAGCCATCCTTCAGGGCTCTATTCCTTTCTTGAATCTCTGCCTTCTGTGACTTTTTTAGAGGGGGGGCCTTGGGAGTGTATATATAAACCCAAAATATTACCACTCAGTAGAGATGGTCTAAATGCTATAAAATTCAGAGTAAGCACTCCTAACAGAGCAAGCACCTCTCTACTTTCTTCAAGAGGTGTTAAATAAGTAGCCTCTTTTCCTCTACCCCATTTTCACTGTTTCTATTTGCCGAGTGAATGTGAAATAAAGCCGTGTATGCATGGGCATTCAAAAAAGTGCTTAAGTAGATGCACAGATGTGCATTTTTTATTCTCAGTGATTCTTCTACTTCCACGTTAAATATAGACCGATGAATGAACAAGGGCCTATTCTTCAAACCTTATCGAATCATTCACTCTCCAGGAGCACTTGCTGAATCTTTTTCGGTAAACACAAAATACTACGAAGTCTGCACTTTCAAGTAACACGTACCTCAAAAGAGTTGCAATAACTGCGTTACTAAGTCATCTATTACTTCCTAGGTATCCATGAATATTCACTTGTTGAATATCATACTGCCTTCTATGTTGCTGACCACAACAGCTGCATGTGCTTCTTAATTTAAAAATATGCAATTGTTGCACATCCTATTTGCAGGCTGATGTTTATGCAGTGAATTAGCTGCATGAATTTATGCAAATCATTACAAAATTAACTGCTTCATGAACTTAACAAACATACAGTCAGCATGAGCGTAACTTGAGAAGCTTGCTTTGGCATGTTGACACTCCAGAAATATATTTTAGCTCATAAAATACGATGCCTATATTTTTCAAAGTCAAAATAGCCCCCCAAAAAAAACAAATAAAATTCATGATGCAACGCATATGTGATGTACGATTTCTTTAGTGTGCCTGTCTATCTTATGAGGCCAAAGCTCTCAGTTCTTGACGCAAAGCACCCATGTAAGCATGCCTAGGATAAGTGTGAAGTGTGTGCTATAATTCAATTTTGGGGAGCTGAGAAGTGCAGTGCAGCTGAAATTTATCGAATATTGAGCAATGTGTACAGCACGACTTTCAATACATGACAGCAAGGCACTGCAATAGTATAGGAAAGTAGAAGCATGATGCACAATATTTACAATGCAGACTAACTGGGAATGAAGCAAGTGTAAAACAATGATCTTGTTGAATGAACGGATCAGATAGTTCGGGAAAATTATTGAGTCAGAGTTTTTGGGCTGAGTAATTCATTTCTCAAAATATTGCAGTCAGCTCAATACAGCACAGATGGTATACCATGGTTGGACACAGAGAGAGACTCCAGTGCTGCAAACTGCGTGCAAAGTCAGTTCCTAAAATGCTGACTGTTCATGAAAACAAAACGACAAACAATTGCCATTTTGACATTTCTCTAGCACATCCATGATGTACTGCAGACGTGAAGAAATGAAGGTGCAATACAAACAGTGGAAGCATTCCGATGAGCGCAAAGAAGTTCAAGTGAACCTTATCCAAGAAGAAGAACATGGATGCTGTGTTTGGGGAGATAAATGGTGGTGTTTCCTTGATAAAATAGGTGAGGCAGAAACCCACAAAGACTCATGAGATTCGTCATCGGCCTCAACATCTACTTCAAGATATCCGTGGCACGCCGTTTTGCTGGCCGCGTTTTTGGAGCCGTAGACAGGGCTTTTCTTTCAATTGCGTTGCACTCTAGTCAATCGCACAATCAAGTCGGCTGTGCAGCTGTAAAAAATAGCGACAAATGGAAAAAAATTTCCCGATTTTCTTGAAACAAAGATAGAAAATTGAAGTAGATTTTGTGGAGAGACATGGTGAGTGGTGTAGCCTTTGGATGCCTAGGGTAAGGTGAGTAATATTTATCGAAAATCCTGCATGGATGGTATTGTTTGACACATTCGGTATTTACGTACATGCACTTGAAGCAAAGATTCAGGGCAGGTTGACTACGTGCCATCAACGTATTGGCACGTCGAAAGAGAATCTAAGGCGCCAAGACTGAAGTACAAAGGTCGTTTGGATGTGTAATTTTGATCAGCACAACCTCAATCACTATCTACACAGCTACGACAAGCATACGGCATTTGTTTTAAAATGCACGGCCCCCATGCTACGTGCAGCCAGCTCTGAGCTTGATACAGAAAATAGCAAGACAGAGCAGCCAACAGCCGCATGACATCATGCCAGAATGACACAGTGGCATCCACGGCACCAATTGCAGCGATGTATACACAGTTAGCAGTGGTTAGAAAGGCGACAGCCTCGCACCAGTTGGAGAAAATGATGTGTCAGTACTGCTATGCAGATAAGAAAAGGCGCTACACTATTCTATTTATAGAACAGGTATGCAATGTGTTGGTAGTAGTTTGAACTGTTCCTCCAAGCATTTATTTCGTAGTAGTCAATTTATTCATACCTGATCTGGTGCACATGCAAGCAGGACAGGTAACAAGGCTTAACAAACACGGTGCCTGACTGTGACGTGAGCGTCGCCTAGACCAGCTTGTTCACCGATGCAATGCAATGCGGAAACGCCTAAGAAGCTTGACTTTACTAAATAAAAGTTACCGCGGACAGATTTTGCTTTCGAACTTTTTCAGCACAGCATTTTATTCGATGTCATTCACGAACATTTGAACAATTTGCCAGGCCGTGACCGCTGAACACGTAGTTTTAGTAACTAAAGATACTCATTTCACACAATGAACATTGTCACAAGATACTATATATCCAACAATCTGAGACAGCGACGGAGTGTTTCAATTGTGAATGCAAAAACAGCTGAGCGCCCTCACTGAAGCAAACGCGTAAAAATAAGCGCATTAGTTGGTGATGTGTGTTAATATGCAAGTTTAAAATTAGTTGAAAGACGTGACAACCAAGACCACGCCACTTAAAAGAAAACACATAATTGTGATAGCAAATACAGTCGGTTGTTTGCCACTTCAAATAAAAATATTACTTGGATATCACAGCACATGCTTTTGTGTTCAGTCGTAGGTGCGGCCGTGCTATTGTGTGCTAGATATGTGCAGCATACGCGTCGGGTTACCATGAAGAAAGCGAGTGACACGGATAAACGCCGATCCTATGGGAGTGATGCAGCATACGGAGAGCCATTGAAACGGTAGCTGGGGCAGACTGCGTGCATCCCATGAGCCTTTGCAAGTTTATGCCTCACTTATTTATGGGACGTGGCATGACTCTAACTGCAGTATTGTAGGTCTAACTCTCAAATGCCTACAGAGTGTAATTAAGAATAAGCAAAGAGAGATGTCATAGGACACTGTCTTTTTTTTTCAAGACAACATGGGGCCACAGAGGAAGCAGAGGGAAGTTCAGTCACCCAACACCATACAGACTCAACTTAGCTATCTCTGATTGCCATATTTTTCTGATATAAAATGCAGGCTAGGAGGCCTGTGCTTTCACCTAGTCTTGTTCTTCGCTCTGCTGCTTGCTGCAGACTCGCTTACTGAACTTCTAGGCGGAGAGTAAAGGAAGTGGCAAGGCAGAAAGTTCTGACGAAGCCATTGATCAACATTTGTTATGCTGAATACTAAATCACTGAGACTCTTGCATTACTAAGTCAAAAGTGTGGTTGCTATTTATTAGTGCTGTTTTTTTTTCTTTGTAAGAATCGTCCTGGCATAAGTGACGTATTTGCGTGTGGTGCCCGTATTGTTATAAATTATTTCTTTACCGTTCTCCTTTCCTGTAATTCCACTCCAGCTTGGGCTATGCTAGGCTGCAGTATTGTGAATTAAATAAATTATTGAGTTGGTGCTACACACTGAAAATATCTGAATCAAAATGGCAAATATGTACAAATGTAGCTGGTATGAATAGCGTTCATGTGATGTCACTTCCGTCGTTGTCGCCATCTCCCGCCATGCCCGGTTACCTCGCTGGGTACCTACAGCAGTTTGCGTGCTGCTGCGCGGTTTGTTGAGGGCTCCTCATCTATTGCTGTGCGCGATGTTTGAAGAGAAGCCGTGCGGTTTTTCGTTGTCATGTTTTAACGAGCTCATCGGGTCAAGAAGGCCTCGCTTGTTCACTCGATACAAGACCGAAAAATCAAAACGTGTGACACGTGTACCAGTTACCGCGTACACCGGCTGCCCACCACGATCACGAGGGCCCGTTATCTCGCTTTCACTACAAATTGCGTGGTCCAAGAACAAGTGAAAGCTCAAAGTTTCTCGAGCCGCAATTTTAAAAGTGGATGAACGAAGTGCGCAAATCCCACCGAAAACGAGTCATCGTGCAGAGTTACGCAAGTTTACGGGAGATAAATTATTATTAGAAACTTTAATACATTGCTGCGGCCCACACCACCAATGTTGCAGTGCAGCTCCCCGAGTGTTTTAAACAGTGCTGATGTTGAGCGTCCTTGATTAGAATTTCTGGAAACAGCCAATGAATATATTATGAAAGATAGAGACTTCGCGTGGTGCGTGCCGCGCTGACGCAGGTAACTTTTTTTCGCGTATTTTTCACTCATTTTTACCTTGTATATTACTTTCGTTGTTTTGCGCTAATGTACAGTGTTGTCCCTGAAAATGATTCAGACTGTTTTAGTGAATTAGTCGACGAATTCTTAAAGAACTTGACCCCCCAACCCAAACCGATCGGCTATATTTCAAATCGCGAGTGAATGAACATTGTTTCACATCCATTTTTACACTTTGTTTGAACGCAATACCCGAATTCCCGTTATTGCCTTCACAATTTTAACCGCCTCCCTGCTACGCTGATTGTGCACGCAGCAGTCATGGACAAGTTTGTATATACAGCACCTATCTCTATTTGCAGGTACGTGCTTCAGGTGTAACTTCATTACTTATTTGTAATGAAGTTACACCTGAAGACGCAAATATCACCGGTTCTTCGAGTCGCTGTTGTTAATCTGTGCCAGCCAAACATGCCGGTGCTTTTCAGAAAATCGCAGTGTGCGTTCTAAATTTTAGGTAATAACTTTCGGCAAAGAAAACACCCTGACACTCTGCTCGCTCTTCGTGGACAGTTATATCAACTTCCCTCACCAGCAGCTGAAAATTGCTCCAACTTGCATCGTTAGGCAAAACTGAACAGGCGCATGCAGGAGGAAACAACACGGCAGCGGTCGGCCACGGAGCTAGTAGGTACCCAGGCATGTCGGTGGCGCGTTTCGGAAGTGACTAATCGGTGCTGCGTGACGCACGTGCACACTGTGTATATGTACCTAAACGTTTCAAATGAAGCAGTCTTCATTTTCACTCTGGATACCACTTCACGACGGAACAGAACTTGAAAAAAAAAATATAAGATAGGATGAATGACCTTTGCCTAGCCAATTAGCGCAAACGTACTCGAATGAGCGACTATTGTATAAACGTACGGCTTGTGAAAGCAACCATGGACATTGGAAGTTGGCATGCTGTATATGTTGTTAAAATAAGTTTTACCATTACAATACATTTACCTTCGGAGTTCTGACGTTCCTTTCACAGTCGTCACTCTTATAGAAAAGATTGTGTTGGACGGCAAGTCGTTTTTTTTCTGCATCTTCATGAGGTCAGTAAAAATAGTTTAATCAGAGAACACATAAAGTTGGAGAGCAGGCTACTCTAAATAACCACACAGAAATGAAAACGTAGAATGTGTGACTATTTCACGCGAACAATAAGTAGATGCAATGTAATGCGGGTTGGTCATCAGCAATAGTGACGTCGACTTATTATTATATATTAATACTTCTACAGGTGTCACACTGGACATTTCCAGCGCCATCAGAACCGCCCCAATGTGGTCTTTTGATCGCGATCAACAGTGGCAGCTACAACTTATGTCACTGTGCAGCCGCACATGATAGAAACATTTTAATCCAGATCGGTCATGATTGCGATCGAAAGATCCCCTGGGACAGGAGCACGTGGTATCAGGTGCAGCCCGCCAACATACACAACACACGAATAAAATGTGGCACATAAAAAATAAAACACACACGCACTAAAACATGTTTTAATTGTGCCTTCCTTTGTTCGCCTAAATGCACGCCAGTGAAAACGTCATAGAAAATAAAATGACACTCACCTCAAAGAAGGTGCACATCCCTGTGAAAGCAGCTCTTCTTTGATGTATTTACCCGGTTCACTTTGCCGATGAAGGCTTTTTTTGCCATATCGGCAACGCTCAGCGAAATGAAGCCTTTTTGGAGGTTGTCCACAACGGCGCGATAACCGTCTCCGCAAACGACCAATGTGACTTTTGGTGCACCTTGCATTTCAAATAACTCTTGACGGTGTTATTGAACTACATCTGTTTCACACCTGCCGCACAGTTTGAAGAGGCATAGAGGCTGCACACAGAAGACGTATAAACCCGGTAGCACAAGACAAGCAACAAAATCCATCGCACAACCCGCAAACGCCATATTGACAACTAATGACTCCAAAATAGGCTTGTCTTGGCCGCTTGTAGTTAACCGACTCTCCCAAAGTTCACTTTAAAAAAACTCGAAGCTAGCGAGAAAGAGAAAACTCATTGACACAATTTGAAATTCATAAACTCACGTTTTTTTTCGCACGCGTAAAAAAGCATGCAGTAAGTTTCATTGGTCTCAATAGTTTATTTTTCTTCACGCTACCAAAAATTGTATTTTGGCTTACGTTGTGCGGCTGTCAGGTGGGGTTGACTTAAGGCTTGTAAACATCCGGTCGCGCAAGAATGCAAATGGTGGCTAAGCATTCTGCGATGCTCCCGTTGATTCTCATCAACGCAGTAATAAACTGGACCTACCTACAGCGGAGAGCATGTGAAAAAAAAAGCTTTTTTGAACTTCACTAAGCTTTCCAGCTGATTAATGTTCAGCAGCATGCCGTGACGGCATACGTTAACTGGCATACATAAGCATACAATATCGCCAAAAGAACGCGACCAGTACACCCAACTTCGAGGAGACCAACAGAAAAAAACGCATCAAAGATAAAATTCATGTACGTTAATCTAGATTAACGATGGAAGCATAAAGCGCAGATTTGAGAGATGTTGACAATTTTTTGTTCAATGCACAGGCTAATGGTGAAGATATTCTCGTCTGGGCCCCGTAGTTAGTGTGTGGTGTTGTTTAGAATTTTTTCACGGGCTGTAAGTGTTAAATAGATGAGTATTCAGCTGACCTTACTTTATCTGTAAGCATTCTTATATTCTTTATCTTGTATATGGATATGCCAGAAGTCAGCATAGGTAATAGTGTAAAAACAGCTGAGCTGTGTAGAAGAATTATCTTTGGCTAAGTTGTAAATGATGCGTAAAGCTCTGTTTTGAATAACGTGGAGCTTTTCTAAAGTGCTGCTAGTAGGAAGAACAATTAAAACGTGAGACAGCTTAACGCACGAAACTGGCCTGCACATCCCTCGGCAACTTTTCTGTTAACCAAACACCTAGAGTTTTACATGGCTGGCACAATTTTCATGTTTCCAGAGCTGCAAGTCAGTGATTCCTGTCATAGCACATGCTTTACCCATCGCCAAAAAGTGATCCCTCGCGTATTCGCCACAATAATTTCTAGTGCACTTTTCCCATTCACGCTCCGTTTTAATAACCAAACATTTTACGAAGAATATGATATTACTCAACGCAAATTATACGCGCAGCTTCTTGTTGAAGCAATGCTAACTGCAGCCACATGCACTCCGCAGTTGTAAAAACGTAACATTAATTCGCTACATGTTGCCACTAAAACTGCCAGTGCTCAAGCTTCACGCACACCACTATGTGCGTTCAAGGTGCCGTGAACTAAGCGGAATGCCTACAGCCACTTTACGACAATCGAAGCCTGCCGCTCTGCAGGCGCACAAACTTCGACCATAAGAAACGAAAGCGATGGGTGGGTAGACAGCCTGCGTGATTGAGGAAGAAAACGAGGCTGCAGTCGCTCTTGATATCTACAGACTCCGCGTTTACTCTCTCGTCTGCGATCTGTCGGTTACGCCCCCAACGCAGACAGCGAAGCCACATGACCCAGGAGCACATGCCTTGAGATCAGCTCTCACACACAACTGTATTATCGGCGCCATAAGTGCATGGTCATCGGCAGGATTCTCTCTTGGGGGGTGCAAATGGCTGGTGTAGGGCAAAAGCGCTGCCGTAGCTTGGGTGGGTGCAAGTGCTAGTGAGGCTTGAGGAGTACAACTACCCCATTTGTTCCCCTTACTGACGCCCATGCATAAGTGTGCAAAACGAAATGAGTAACAGATACTAACAATCTTGTTAATGATAAGTTAAACAAGAAACAACCCAGTATGCTTCCTTATGTGACTCCTAGCTGGCATAAGATCCAGTGTTTCTCATGAGTGCTAATTAATATTAACATACTGATGTCAAAGCGATACGCAAGAATTCACAAGTTAGAATACTTGATTGCCATTATATTACGAAAATTCTAGCTTGACAGAAAGTAGCTCTTGGTTTTGTTTTATAATTGTAAAATGTCCTTAAAGTAAATAAGGAAGGCTAGCACTAGACAGTTCTCTTCAATTCTTTGGAGACTGAATTCTCTCTGAAGTTACACTACACTAACGTTTTTTTAAACCATGCTTGCATGGCATTGCAAGATTACGTCCCTCAATAAAATGAGACAGATGTCTTCAAATGACGTTTTTTCGGCCTTTAAAGAAACCTCGAACTGGCAAACAGAAAATGCACAAGTTTGTGTCACACAATTACTCAGATAACACATTTCAAACAATGCACATTCATGTACCACATCATTTGAACTGAACAGCTAATGGTCACGGTACTCATGTCATGCAAACAAGAGTGGCCCAAGTTGTTGTTTTGAGCTTCCACGCATTGCTTTAAATGATTTACCAGTGTGTTTGGTGGCACAACTTTTCTTCTTCCTGATACTTGGCTGGGATATCACAGAGAAGGTGCACAATAGCAAATAATTCTCCATGCTTTGTTTTGTGCACCATTGGAAACGGCTTGTTGCACGCTTGCGTGTAACATGCCGTTTCCAATGAAACCTTTCTGCCAAGCGGAGACTATATATGTGTCACAGTACTTGTTGTCTTGAAGCAAGATGAATACCTTGAATTTTCTGTTCATATTTTTATGCAAGGGTTCACAAGGAAGCATACAAAACAAAGCGTGGAGAGTTATTTCCTCTTGTCCGCCTTCTGAGTGATAAGCACAGCCAAGTATCACAGACAAGAATTCTTGTGCCACAAAAGCACTCTTATCCACCATTTGAAGCAATACATAAAAACTCAAAATGAAAACTTGAGCCACTCTTGTTTGCAAGACATGAGTATTGTGACCATTAGCTGCTCAGGTGGAATGATACGGTACATGAATGCGTACAACAAGCTCTATTAAAGGGTTCAGATAGAAGCACAGAAAACAAAATAGTGAAAATTATTTCCTCTTGTCCACCTTCTCACTGATAAACACAGCCAAGTATCACAGACAAGAATACTTGTGCCACAAAAACACTCTCATCACCCTGTTCAAGCAATATTTAGAAACTCAAAATGAAAACTTGAGCCCCTTTTGTTTGCAAGACATGAGTACCGTTACAAATAGCTGTCCAATGGAGATGATGCTGTACATGCAAGCATACAACAAGACGTTTTGAAAGGTTCAGATGGAAGCGCACAAAACAAAGCGTGGAGAATTGTTTGCTATTGTGCACCTTCTTTGTCATAGCCTTGCCAAGTATCAGGATCAAGAAAGCTTGTGCCATTAAACACTCTTGTCAACCATTTCAAGCATTGCGTGGAAGCTCAAAGCAACAACTTGAGCCACTTTTGTTTGCAATACATGAGTATTGTGATCATCAGCTGTTCAGTTGGATTGATGCGGTACATGAAAGCGTACAACAAGCTGTTTTCAAGGGTTCAGATAGAAGCACACAAAGCAAAGTGTGCAAAACTATTTCCTCTTGTCCACATTCTCAGTGATAAACACAGCCAAGTATCACAGACAAGAATTCTTGTACCACAAAAACACTCTCATCACCCTGTTCCAGCAGTACTTGGAAACTCAAAATGAAAACTTGAGCCCCTTTTGTTTGCAAGACATCAGTACCGTTGCAAATAACTGTCCAATGGGGATGATGCTGTACATGCAACCATAAAACAAGCCGTTTTGAAAGGTTCAGATGGAAGCGCACAAAACAAAGCGTGAAGAATTATTTGCTATTGTGCACCTTCTCTGTAATAGCCCAGCCAAGTATCAGAAAGAGGAAAGCTTGTGCCAACAGACACACTGATAAACCATTTAAAGCAATGCGTGGAAGCTCAAAACAACAACATAAGCCACTCTTGTTTGAGACATGAGTATCCTGACCATTAGCTGTTCAGTTAGAATGATGTGGTACATGAATGTGCACAGCAAGCTGTTTTCAAGGGCTCAGTAGAAGCACACAAAACAAAGTGTGCAGAATTATTTCCTCTTGTCCAACTTCTGAGTGATAAGCACAGCCAAGTATCACAAACAAGAATACCTGTGCCACAAAAACACTCTCATCACCCTGTTCAAGCAATACTTAGAAACTGAAAATGAAAACTTGAGCCCCTTTTGTTTGCAAGACATGAGTACTGTTGCAAACAACTGTCCAATGGGGATGATGCCGTACATGCTAGCATACAACAAGCCGTTTTTAAAGGCTCAGATGAAAGCGCACAAAACAACGTGTGAAGAATTATTTGCTATTGTGCACCTTCTCTGTGATAGCCCAGCCAAGTATCAGGAAGAAGAAAGCTTGTGCCACTAAACACTCTGGTCAACCATTTCAAGCAATGCGTGATAGCCCAAAACAACAACTTGAGCCACTCTTGTTTGCAAGACATGAGTACCGTGACCATTATAGCTGTTCATTTGGAATGATGCGGTTCATAAATGCGCACAACAAGCTGTTTTCAAACGTTCAGATGGAAGCACACAAAACAATATTTTGAGAACTATGTGCTGCTGTTTAGCTTTTGAGCACTAAACACAGCAAAGTACATTTCACGAGCAAGCAAGCTTGTGCCACCCAAACACTCAATTAACTATTTAAAGCAATGTGACAAAATTAAACAGAATATTTGAATGAATTTTGTTGTAAGAAGTGAGTAGCATGAGAAACACTTAGTTGGCTTGTTGTGAAGATGCTTTCATACATACGTACAACAAGCTGTTTTCAAAGGCTCAGATGGAAGCACACGAAACGAAATTTATTTAATTATTTGCTCTTATTCTGATTGTGAGGAACAAACACAGCCAAGTACCGTTCACAGGTGAGCAAGCTTGTGCAAAGCCAACCAAACTCTCAGTTCCACCATTTGTAGCAGTGCATGGAAAATTGATGTGAATATTTGATGTAGTCTTGTTTCAACAACACCAGTATAGCAAAACCTTTTTATAGCGTTTGTATGTAATTATTTTGTACTTGTATAGATTAATGATTTATTGAAATCTTTCAGTGTGTGTGTTTAGACCAGAAAGCGCCATTGCTTTGCGAGAACAGAGACACCTTGCCCCTCGACCGTGTCGTGTGCACTTATGGCTCGAGGCCCAAGCTGTGAGAGCTCATTCGCACTCTTCCTTGGTAGTGCTCCTTGGCCCCTTGTGCTTTGTGCCTTGGGGCAATGACAGAGCACGTGAGCGAGAATAGGTCTATCTCTCCTGAATATAAGGATGAATTGTCTTTTATCTTCTTGTGTATGTTCATATAATAAATAATTATTCAACCACTATTTACCGATACAGATTTCTAATAGAAAGATTATTCATTGAACAAATACAACATTTAACTTATTGTTTTTTCATAAACTGAGCAGCATTATTTGTGCAAATATAACATGTGTACAACTAAGGTGATCAAGTGAATTTAAAGCAGTTTGATAATTATCTGATATACTTATTTGTTATACTTCAGCTCACACTTGCATCTCATGATATGTACTAGTTAAAATTGGTTATTTTTTGAGGTTGTGTACAGCCAAATAATGGAGCTGATTAACTGAGTATTTTAAATCCTTCAATGGAAAAGAAGTAAACGAAAATGTTATGCATGCCTAGGTATTTGGTTGAATAAGTTTTGTCATGTCCTACAATGGCCATTAAAGTTGGAAATAAACCCTATCAAGTCCTATGTATGGTCCCTATTCAGCCCCATTAGCTCCTATATTGTGCAAGATGGGACCTACATGCCAAACTCAAAATCCCTACATAGCTCCTACATACCCCTATAAGTCCTGCCCAGGTCCCATTAAGCTCCTACATACCACCATGTAGGTCATGTATAACACCTATCTACCCCCACTTGGTTCCTGTACAGCTCCTGTATTAGCTCATGTAACTCCTGTATTGGAGCATACGGATCCTGTATAGAATTAAATAGGTTTTCTCAGTAGGGTTGATCTTGACGGCTGACGAAAATGCTGACACTGGAACGAGAAGGAACGACGGCTGTGTTTCAGCACATTCAAAGCGCGCCTCCCTCACGGCGTGTGGGGCGGCAGTACTGTTTCTGTATATATCCTTATTGCTTCAGATTTTAGGTCAATGACACCACCATGCTGACTTAAGAATTCCATTCCAAGTATCACATCTCTGAATTGTTGCTGTAGAATTATAAAGCTTGTGGCACAAATCTGGTTATTGATGAGGACTCCTGCTGTGCAAACACCATCCGACGTTCTCATGTGACCCCCAGCGGTTCTGATTTCAGGGCCTTGCCAAGCAGTCTTCAATTTTTTTAACTTCATCGCGAAAGGCCCACTAACGACGGAATAGTCGGCCCAGTAGTTGATCAGCGCAGTGACGTTGTGGCTGTCGAACATTAGGTCAAAGTCACTGGTTCCTCCTCGTGCATTGCGGTTCAGTCGTTGCGTCGGATCACGCCTAGGTCTACTTGCTCCACTGCTTCCACGTTGCGACATCACGTCTTCTGTCGGCTGCAAAGGTTCGACGTCAAGACCCTTATCGTTTTGCGGCGGGTGCTTTCGATTACGTTGCGGCGTCATCGTCGGTGGTGGAGGAGGATCTTGGGTAGTTCATCGTAAAGCAAACGCACCTCCATCGGTTGCTGCCCTTAGTTTTCCGAGTAAGGGCTGGGAGGTCGTCCCCGACCCAGGCCGGTGTACTGCCCGCAGTGCGGCGAGGTGTAGCGGCCACGCGATGGCGAACTCTATGGTCGTTGGAGTGCCAACTACACTCCTGCGAGGTATTCGGCAATGCGATGAGGTAGTTCACGCCATTTTGTATACGGCGGGCTGAGGTCGAAACCCCGTAGATCCGTCTGTCAGTATTGGCAACGTCGTTATGTGTGTCCGGCCTCTCTGCAATCGTAGCTGAGTAAGTGGTTTTCAGGGGCACGCCAAACATCTATTTTCCTCGGCACTCTGCGCTGTGCCGCTGGCAAACGGTAGGATGTCGGTGTTGGTGGCGGCGGCGGTGGCGTGTGGCGAAGGAAGTGCGACGGGGCGACGTCTTGGTGTGGGCGTTGGGGAGGGGCGTGATGTCGGGCTACAGCAGCACAACTGATCGCTTGTTGCTGCGGCTCTGAAAGCTGAGGAACGTACAACGATTGCTGGATCTCCTGGCATTCGACGTCCGCGATAAAGTCAACGTGAGGGGCTGCCCTGAAGGAAAAAATTGGCACAGCTCTTCTTGCACGATAGCTCGGATTTTCTTACGAAGGTTGGTGGTTCTTCGCACTTGTATGTCGGGATATCCTGTTGTCGAGGAATTGTGGTTGTACTGCCGTGTCCATATCTTCAGTGCTTTCTCTCAGGTAGATGCCTCTGAAATGAATTCGGCGACCGTCTTAGGCGGGTTCATGATCATCCCGGCGAAAATTTCTCGTTTACTCGCATGAGGAGGCGATTTTTGTTGTCTTCTGGCATTTCGGTGGCGGCGTGAAGTATTCGATGGATTTCTCCTGCGAAGATAACCAATGTTTCATTTGGGAATGGCAACCTCGTCTTCAGTAATGTCGCAGCTCTTTCCTCTCTGGTGATGCTCCTGAACGTGTCCTAGGATATGCCGCGGAAGAAATCCCAGGTCTTAAGGGCAGACTCCCGATTCTTGAACCAAGTTCTTGCCGCGTCTTCCAGATAAAAGTATACGTGATGGAGATTCTCTTGCGTGTCTCACTAGTTGAGGGTGGCCGCTAGTCTTAGATCTCTGTCCATGTCTCCACACTAACGCTGGCCCGAGAAGTGATGACGAGGCAATCCCTTGAGAATCCTTCATGAAAGTCCTCAGCCAATGTTTTAAACGCTGGATTCCGTGCCGACCAGTTGTGCGCCCGCGCGCTCCGCGCGCTTGCGACCGTCGGCGTCATCGTAGCTCTGGCCGACTGGGCTCGCCCTACGTCACCTCCTGTCGCTGACCACTTTAGACGACAGTGCAGCTCTGACCTACTGGACCGGCTCTACGCCATCTACAGACGCCGACAACATCTCTCACAAGTATACCCCGTCCTCGGACTCCAGTGACCGTGCTTCGATCTTTCCTATCTCTCCTATCCCCTCAGTTTGTTGTTGCTTCTTCTTCCTCTTTTCTATACCTTTAGTTCTACCCTTTTTAACTCATCCTCACCCCCATTCGTCTTGAGCTCTGTGGCGGTGTCGCTCACTGAAGCAGACAATAACGGGGTTCACTTTTCTCTTCCTTTCTCTTTCTCAAGAACCACTTCGCAAACACTGAAGGGCTTTCAAATACTAAGTTTCCATTCGTCCATCACAATGGCTCTGTTATTAAAGATAATAAAAATAAATGTGTTATTCAGGCCAGGTTATGGTATCATACCCTGCTACACTAGAAAAACACTGACACGCGGTAAAATTAAGAAAAAATATGCACGGAGTCGGCGGGACTCGAACCAGCGTGGGGACCCCCCAACGCTTTTCGAGACCATTGCTTTAACCACTCGGCCATGACTGCTGTCGAAAGAAGGTTCGTAGACCTACTGAAATGTTCTGTATGAAATATTACGGAACACGTATGAACTCCGTAAAATTTGCTTATGAGCTATACGGACGACATATGAATTTTTATGGAAGCACACGGAAGTTGTTTGGCATATACGGAATACTTTTTAGAGAAAATATGGAAGGATACGGAAATTATATGGAACGTAAGGAAAAATTTTTATGGGAGATACGGAAATATACGGAAGTTGTGTCGTATATGCAGAAAATTACTTACGGAAAATATGGAAAGATGTGAAAATATGGAAAGCTTTATGCAGTATACGTAAACTTCCTTAAGGAAGTTATGCGGAGCACACGAAAACTTTCTTACGGAAATGTGGAAAAATAAGGAGTGCGAGAGTCTAATAAGACTGGTGATATTAATGTCACTAGATTCAAATGGCAGTGTGAGCTACGAATACCATTCAATCCGTGGTGGTGCTACACCGCGGCCAGAAAAAGTAATGTCATTTTGATTTTACGTGATGTCAATGTCTACAGGGCAGAATGAAATGGCCACAAAAAATAATGAAGAAAAATGTAGAGTGATGAAAAAGTTAAGATATACAGAAATATATAGCCGCATGCCAAAATGATGAGCACATAAACGAAAAAACGTCGATACAACGAGCGCTCACTTGCCACGTTTATTTTTAAGTTATTCTTCTTTAAAAACATGCTAATTTGCTAAAGAAATACGCATAAAAATTTAATATAGTAGCATAAATGGTCACCATGAGCCAAGACGACCCGCTTAACCAGTGTACACTCAGCCGATAAAATAACCACAAGCAACACGGCGTGCGCGGCGTGACGAAAAAACAAACAAATGGCAAAATGAACGTCTCCGGTCTATTCAGGTTTTCTACGCCACCACCAGCGATAACACTAGAACATACGACGGCAAGAGTATAAATGCCAACGCGCTTCGCCACTTGTCAGTTGTTGATCGAAGGCCGACGCTCAGTTCGCCGCAATCTGTCCAAGACTGCTATCTGTGCAAGACTGCTGCTGTAATTAGACTTTCCGTTTACCGGGAACAGGTTCGCCGAAATAAACAGTTAAATCCCAACACGAAGTTGCCTGTCGTCGGCCACGTCATGACCCCGTGACATCTGGTGGAGGTGCTGCCGTTTCTTACATGTACCAGACGCCTCCGTCAAGCCGTGAACCCAGCCCACGTCGTGAAGGCACCGACGCCAGCAATGAGCAGCGAGATAGCCGCAGGCAACAAGGTCTGCCACCGGGTTATGGGCTTTTACTGGACAAGGCTCTGAAAACCAAGACGTTGACGTCGACCACGGTGAACATGTCAACGCCGGTTCTACCTGCACCACTCCTGCTCCGGCAACCCAAAGAGCCACCAACTTTCCGCGGTTCGCCACTTGAAGACGCGGAAAGCTGGATCGAAATGTTCGACGGCATCACCGCCTTCAATGACTGGACAGAAGATGACAAGCTACGGTGTGTATTTCGTCTTGGAAGATGCTGCCCGGGCCTGGTTCGAGAATCAAGAGCGAAGCCTCACAACGTGGGACGCCTTTCGCGCCAGGTTCCTCACCACTTTCGCGAGTGTGGTGCGCAAGGAGAAGGCCGCAGCTCTCCTCGAAACCCGCATGCAGATGCCAAATGAAAACGTGGCGCTATTCACGGAAGATATGATTAAACTCTTCCGCCACGCTGACTCTGACATGTCTGAGGAGAAGAAGGTCCGTCTACTTATGCGAGGAGTAAAGCAGGAGCTCTTCGCGGGGCTGATCAGAAACCCGCCAAAGACGGTCGCCGAATTCATTTCAGAAGCCTCTACGATAGCAACGACGCTCAAGATGCGCACGCGGCAATATAATCGTAGCTTCTCGTCTACAAGCTACGCCGGCATTCAAGCGCTAGGAACCACTGACTTGCGTGAGACGATCCGAGCGATCGTGCAAGAGGAGCTGCGAAAATTACTTCCTTCAGAACAGCCTCACGTGGAATCTATCGCGGACGTAACACGCCAGGAGATCTAGCAGTCCCTGGGCGTTCCTCAGCTTCAAGAGCCACATCTGCAAGTCATGAGCTATGCTGCTGCAGCACGCTGCCACACCCCTCCTCCACGCGCACGCCAAAACGCCGCCCCATCGCACTTTCATCGCCAGACGCCACCGCCGCCACCACCCCCACCTGCGACCTACCATTCGCCAGCGGGCAAGCGCGGTGCGCCGAGGAAAACCGACGTTTGGCACACCCCTGACCACCGCCCACTGTGCTACCACTGCGGCGAGGCGGGGCACACTTACCGCCGTTGCCAGTACCGACAGATGGGACTGCGTGGCTTCGCCGTCGATGCACCAGGTCCGTAGCCAGGGGAACGGCCACGTGACATCGCTGACTACCTGACAGGAACTCAACGGACACCACGAAGTCCTTCCCGTTCGCCGTCGCCCAGCCGCCGCATGTCACCGCACCCCCGGCATTACTCTGGCCTAACGCGGGGCTGGTCTCCTAGCCTGTATCCGGGAAACTAAGGGCAGCGACCGAGGGAGGTGCGGTTGCTAAGTGACGAACTACCGAAGATCCTTCGACGACGATGACGCCGCGGTGTAGCTTTCCGAACACAACGCCAACCAGGCAAAGCCCTGACGGCAAAAGCTCAATTACCGAAGGTGGCCTGACGACGCAACATGGAAGCAGCGGGACAAGCCGATGCAGCCGTGACCCGACACCACGCCTAATTTTTAACGCGAGACGGCGAACTAGCGACCTCGACGTTCTTATCGACGGCCACAGTGTGACTGCTCTCGTCGATACTTGAGCCGACTATTTCGTCATCAGTGGGTCATTCGCCGCGAAGTTAAAGAAAATTAGGGCAGCTTGTAAAGGCCCTGAAATCCGCACAGCCGGAGGTCATCTCATAACGCTTGCAGGAATCTGCACAGCGAGAGTCACTATAAACTGCCGTATTTATCCTACAGACTTCGTAGTCCTACAGCGTTGCTCGAGAGATGTCATCCTTGGCATGGACTTCTTACGCCTCCATGGTGCTGTCATTAACCTAAAAACAAAGTCGGTAACGTTATCCACAGTAGAAGCACTACCGCCGTGCACGCCGTCAGGAAACCATGCCTTGAATGTGCTGGAAGAACAAGTCACCATTCCGCCTCACTCAAGCGTCATTATTTCAGTCGGGGCTCCTAAATCACCTGACTTGGAAGGCATCGTTGAAGGCAGTCAGAATCTGTTGGTCACCCGAAATATTTGCGTCGCAAGAGGAATTCCAGAGCTTCGAGGAGGCAAAGCAACGGTTATGCTCGCGAATTTCAGCAATGAGTACAAACATGGAAACAAAGGAACAACGGTCGCATACATCAAAGAAATTGTCGAAGCCACCAGTAAATTTGCCCTCGCCGATTCTGCGGAACCTGCTCAGAGTAACCAAGCCCCTCCCATAGCTTTCGACGTCCATCCAAGACTTGCGAACGATAAGAAAGAACAGCTCAAGGCCCTGCTCCTGCAACACGAAGATAGCTTTTTGTCATCAGCGAAAATTCGGCATACCCCAATCACAAAACATCGCATCATAACCGAAGAAAATGCCAAACCACTCCGTCAGAGTCCATACAGTGTTTCGACGCGAGAACGTGAGGCCATGAAGAGACAATTTGATGAAATGCTGCGGAATGACATTATCCAGCCGTCCAAGAGTCCATGGGCATCCCCCGTGGTGTTAGTGAAAAAAAAGAATGGGACCGTACGTTTCTGCATCGATTATCGCCACCTGAACAAAATCACAAGAAAGGACGTGTATTCTCTCCGACCAATAGAGGACGCACTTGATCGGCTCCATAACGCCAAGTACTTTTCGTCAATGGACCTCAAGACTGGCTATTTTCAAATCAAAGTCGACGAAAGAGACCGAGAGAAGGCGGTGTTTATAACACCGGACGGCCTATTCGAGTTTAATGTGATGCCCTTTGGCCTTTGCTCAGTGCCTGCAACCTTTCAACGCGTTATGGATACAATACTGGCAGGATTGAAGTGGCAGACTTGCCTTGTGTACTTGGACGATGTCGTCGTGTTTTCCTCGAGTTTTGACGAGCATCTTTGGCGCTTTGAAGCTGTACTTCAAGCCATCAATACGTCCGGACTCACACTGAAGCCAGAAAAGTGCATATTTGCGTACGAGGAGCTCTTGTTTCTGGGGCACGTTATCAGAGAGGCTGGAGTTTGTCCCGATCCACGGAAAACAGCTGCCATCGCCCACTTCCCACCGCCCACTGACAAGAAGGTGGTGCGCCGATTTCTGGGCCTGTGCGCCTACTATAGGCGTGTCGTGAAAAATTTCGCCCGCATCGGCGATCCTCTCACTAACTTTACCAAGGCCGACGTGGAGTTCAAGTGGGAAACGCCACAGGAACACGCTTTCCAGGAGCTTAAACATCGCCTCCAGACGCCTCCGTTACTTGCCCATTTCGACGAATTCACCGAGACAGAAATACACGCTCACGCAAGCAGCGTAGGTCTCGGCGCCGTTCTTGTGCAGAGGGCTGACGGAATTCAAAGGGTTATTAGTTACGCCAGCCGATCGCTATCCAAAGCAGAAGCCAATTCTTTCACAACAGAAAAGGAGTGCCTCGCCATTATCTGGGCTACGTCAAAATTTCGCCCCTATCTCTACGGCAGGCCCTTCAAAGTTGTGAGCGACCACCACGGCTGGCCTTGGCTAGCCACCTTGAAGGACATTTGAGGTCCTCTGCACGATGGAGGCTGAGACTTCAAGAATATGACATTACTGTCATTTACAATTCCGGCAAGAAACACTCCGACGCCGACTATCTCTCTCTTGTGCCTGTCGGCCAACCACTACCCAGCGACCCGGATGATGACTACTTCTTGGGAATGATAACTACCGACGACTTTGCTGAACGACAGCGGGCCGACCCGGAACTTAAGACCCTAATAGAATACCTCGAAGGCAGGACCGCCGAAGTCCCAAAGGTATTCAAGCGCGCACTTGCGTCGTTCTTCCTGCGAAACGGTCTTCTACAAAAGAAAAACTTTTCACCGCTTCGAGCTAAGTACCTCCTTGTGGTGCCTTCAGCTCTGCGACAAGAACTACTGCAGACCCTGCACGACGTTCCGACGGCAGGGCACCTCGGTGTTTCTCGCACGCTCGCGAGGATACAAGAAAGGTACTACTAACCACGTCTTACCACCGACGTCACTCGTTATGTGAGAATATTCCGGGACTGTCAGCGACGCAAGACACCGCTGACAAGGCCAGCGGGACTTCTGCAGCGAAATAAACCACCTTGCCGACCATTTCAGCAGATTGGTATGGACCTACTGGGGCCGTTCCCGACGTCGCCTTTCGGAAACAACTGGATCGTAGTAGCTACCGACTACCTCCTCACTACACCGAGACAAACGCCCTGCCAAAAGGCAGTGCAACCGAGGTAGGTAAGTTCTTCATCGAAAATATCGTCCTACGTCATGACGCCCCGGAGGTCCTGATCACCGACAGAGGAACGGCATTTACTGCCGACTTAACTCAAGCGATCTTGGCATACAGCCAGACAAACCACCGCCGGACGACAGCGTACCACCCACAGACCAACGGCCTCACCGAGCGGCTTAACAAGACAATCGCCGACATGCTGTCAATGGACGTCGATCTCGAACACAAGACGTGGGACGCCATTCTTCCGTACGTGACCTTCGCATACAACACGGCGGTGCAGGAGACGACGCAAACATCTCCATACATAATGGTCTACGGAAGGAGCCCGGCAACGACGCTCGATGCCATGTTACCAATGTCACCAACGAAGAAAACCTCGATGTGAGTGAGTACCTTAAACGCGCCGAAGAAGCCCCAGAACTCGCGCGTCTCCATATCAAGAATATACAGACGACCGACAGCCGCCGTTACAATCTTCGACGACGCTTCGAGGAACACCAGCCTGGTGAAGGTGTTTGGGTGTGCACGCCGATACGCCGACGTGGACTAAGTGAAAAGCTTCTGCGACGGTACTTCGGACCGTACAAGGCGGTTCGACGTCTCGGCCCACTTGATTACGAGGTTGTCCCCGACGGCATCACGAACTCTCAACGACGCCGATCGCGACCTAAAGTCGTCCATGTCGCGCGCCTCAAGCCGTTTTATGCGCGTTAACAAACTGAAACAGTGTTTTTTTGTTTTATTGTTGTATCGTAATTCATTCATTGTACTTTCTTGCAATATTGTTGTACCTTCATCTTTAGGTAAAGCACCGGGACGATGCCTTTTTCAGAGGGCGGCAATGCCACGTTCCATTTCCCAAGTTTTGTTATCGTTCCAAAACACTACACGATTCTCAGCGCAAACCACGCCTGCAGTTTTCGAGAAGCTTCCGGACAGTAGTAGATCATTTCGATAAGATCACGCCCACTCTGCGAACGGTACAGATTATTCTGGAACCTACGCCATCGCCAGAGATAACGCTGGAACATTCGACGGCAAGAGTATAAATACCGACGCGCTTCGCCACTTGTCAGTTGTTGATCGAAGGCCAACGCTCCGTTCGCCGATCAAGCTGTCTCTTCTCGAGTCCTCGCGTGAGACCCGGGGTGACGTCACGCGGACGTCGACCCCAGGGGTTCAAGTTGACAAAAGAAGTCTACGCGGCAGCGGCGTCTTGTACGCGCGACCGCCGCCCCTGGGTCTCGGGCCTTGCTGCCTGGAGCCCACCTACCCCATGCCAGGAGGAGGTTCAAGGTTACCTGTTCACGCCCGCCGTCCCGGAGTCCCCCTGCGGTCCACCTCGTACCACCAAGACCTGCGCGGCGAGAGCCTCGGCTGAGCCGTTTTCTACCAGAGTGCAGCTCGACTGCACGTTACAAGTCACCCACGAGCTACGCCCAACCGGCGGCTTGCGGGGTCCGCCCACCAGAATGGCCACGCCATTTGAACTCCCGGTGAGGGAGAATTGTTTCATGTTTTCTGCGCCCGAGGGCGATATCTCTGTCGATGAGATAATTGACGCAATTGAAGAGACAGCTGGTGACGACAGCGTATTAGCAGTGCAACATTAGAGGGCGCAAAATTTCTTGTATGAAATGCTGGCCAGGCGACAAGGCTAATGGTGGCGGAAGAATTTGAAGTGAACAGGGCGAGGGTGCCAGTAGGGGTAGTCGGGCCACCCGTTACACATGTGAACGTTTACCGTTACCCCGCTTTTCTATCAGACGAGGCCCTTAGCAACGCCTTAGCCCAGTTTGGTAAAGTGAAGGGCATTACATTCGCCACCCTAGCCACTCGCCAGACCAAGTTAAACGGGGTTCGTGTGGTTAAAATTGAGATGTGCCACCCAGTCCCCAATTTCATCACTATTGCGGGGCACAAAGTCATGTTCGAGTACAGAAGCATGCGCCGGGTGTGCGCGCGTTGTGGTGAAGTCGGGCATATGGCGACTGCGTGCACCATGGCGTACTGTAAGCGGTGCGGCACCTTCGGTCACGATACTAAGGGCTGCTCGGCAGACTGTAAACGTTGCGGGGGTCACCATGCAACACGCGAGTGCTTTCGTAAGCGCTCATACGCTTCGGCCGCCTGTGGCTTCCCCTCGCTATCAGAATCCGCTTCGTCGCACTCTCAGTCAAGGTGCCCCGCCTCTGCCTGAGCAACTAACTCGCCGCGTATGCAGGTCCTTACGCCCAGGTCCGCATCCCGCCCAACAAAGAGGGGATCTCTTCAAGGGACCATACTATGCTCTTGTAGGTTATCATCTGGCTGTTGTGTGTCCTGTCGCAGCTTGTTGGCGTATGTCATACCACAATCCTCGGCCGAATGACCGAAGCGTCGACAATTGTCAGAGCGAGGGGTCCTGCAGTTTCGACGGATGTGTCCAATATTACTTCACCGAGGGCAAAGTGGTGGGTGGCCAGATTGCAGGACGAGGCTTTGCACTCCGCAGACAACAAGAATATGAGAAATATCCGCAATGCGAACTCCATCAGCAAGAGACAAAACAACATCCCTATTTAGCATCCGCCTTTGTTCCATGTCCGCTACTTTCCAGCTTTCTTGTGATATTGTCTTGGACCTTCCCAAAAGCTTGCAGTGCCTCGCACACATAGGCGTCCTCCAAGCGCTCAGGAAGCCACATAAGCTTCAACTTCACTTCCGTGGGCTCCGGGTCTATAACGACGCATCGACGCGACTTTTGACGAAAAATTCGCCTCTTGTGGCCAACTATGGTTTCGTCAGCGTTGACTTGCATGTGACCATCCAAACTTGAGACATTTGAAATTGACCTATAGAGCTTATTTCCTTCAAGTCATTTATGTCCCGAAGAGCATCTCTAAAATCTTGAACCCAGTAAGAGCGACCAGGTAAGTCCGCATGTAGAAAAACAGAGTCCACAACAAGCTTACCGGTGGGAAGGCGAGGAAGTACAGCACGGTAGTCATTGCCGCTGGCTGAAGCCTGAGCAGCACCTCGCCCCATGGCCGATAAATCCTTCGAAGCGGAGAACATGAACACGCGACCGTTCAGAACGTCGTCTTCGTCTTTCTCCTCGGCCACGACTGCTGTTGAATTATGTTCGTAGGGTTGCGACTCAGGGATGCGGATTACTCTGAAACCCTATCATCTTCATGTTTCTGCCCGTTCTCGCATCACGTGTAGCCTAACACTCTTTTTTGTGAAAAATCGCAACCTAAGCTGAATTTATTTTCCATTCTATCGACAAATGATGGTATATAAAGTAGCGAGTACATGTCTTCAAGTCTTGGGCATCTGCCGCGCTAAAAAAGAAGAAAACCACGTGGCTCGTGATTCAAGAGCCACGAGGAATGAAGAACAGCCTAGCTCCAGGCTTGACTGAACGCGGCAGCTGCGATTTCGCATACTCCCGTGTCCCAAATACAAGCACAACCACGGTACGGCGTCTTGAGCTCCATTATCGCCTCTCATATTTTAAAAATAGTAGAAAAATGTTTGCGCCAAACGTTTAACTCACACACCATTGGCTTATTTATGCTTGGTGCATTCGGAAAATATTTAGGTTGCACGGGTGGCCGCCACGTGTGTATTCGCGAGTCCCTTCCTCTATAGCGAGGGTGCAGCAGCAATGAATAGCTGCGCAGTCGAAGAGAAAGGAAACGATGAACATTGGTTCCCAACGGCAAATAACAGTTGTCGAGTGACCATTTCCGACTGGCGATCACAAAGCAAGGAACGTTCACACAAGCGGAGTCCAGAGTTATTCAATCTCATGAGTTACGAAACTTGTTATAGCCTCTATTATAGGACTAGGGACAAGTTTTGCATTCCTCTCCCCCACTCTCAATCAGTAACTAGCAAATTGTCGCTCCACGTACGGAACCCCGCGCACACTAATTTATTTATTTATTTACAGGTACCTTACTGGACCTTGGTTAGGGCATTGAGTAAGGGGGGCTAACAAAGACATGTACAACAAGTAAAAGGGCAAAAGGTGCCAAAACGTAAGCTCAAGACATGAGTAACAAATAAACAAGAAATAAGTAGGTGTAAATTGACATCATACATTGTTACCAAAAAACTAGAAAGATGCAGTTCATGGCACGCAGCAGCTAGGACGTGTACAATACCTGTAAGTAAAATGGCACAGATTGTGGTATAATACACTGGGAAAATCATGAAAGCGCTTACAGGAAGTGTGAACAGTTCGTCCTAAGCAAACAAAAATAAAGCACAAAAATAAGGGGCAAGAAGCGCATTAGAAAAAAAATTTTTGCACAGCATTATGAATGTCATATACATACAAGAACGAAACTGTGAACAAGAAATTATCAACCAAAATGTAAGACCAATTTGTTGCGGAAGGAAACAGGGTTAGTGTCAGATGCCAAGTTATCGGGAAGATCATTCCACAACGTGATGGCACGAGGCAAAGCGGATGCGTTAAAAGAGTTCGTTTTGCCGTACATGCGCGAGAAACTAAGCCGGTTGTGTAGTCTAGTTGATAAAAAGGAGGGTCGTTCAAATGGAAGTCTGGTCATTTTAGTGCCATTGACGTATTTATGAAAGAGGCATAAAACAGAAATGTTGCGGCGAGTGGATAATAATTAAAGTGAATGATCCACTCATGAAGTGAATGATCCATTACTGTATTATTAGTGTTTTGTGATGTCACTCTAAGATGGCGCAACCATGAGCTACGTTCCGAGAATTCAGGACTACTGCGTGTCCTCCTTTTGCAACACCGTTTCACACCTGGCACGGCCGCTGGGTAAAAAACAAGGTGAGGCATGTTGCGGTGTGTCGCCGTCAATTGGCAATCGCGTCTGGACAGAAATGGCAGCTTCTGCCGCTTTTTGAGCGAGGACGCTGGCGCTCCACCAGTATTTCAGTGTGGTATGTGAATCACTGTCGCGTTATCTTCCGCTGCTCGGCCTGTTCTCTGGCGGCGCAAATATCGTGGTGAATGAACAGGTGCTGGTAGCCTTCAACTACGCCTTTCATGTCTGTTGATTCTTCAGTGCTAACGAAAATGCTGACACTGGAGTGAGAAGGAACGATGACTGTGTTTCAGCGCATTCAAAGCGCGCCTCCCTGACGGCGTGTGGGGCCGCAGTACTGTTTCTGTAGATGTCGTTATTGCCTCAGATTTTAGGTCGATGACGCCACCTTGCTGATTTAAGAATTCCATCCCAAGTATCACATCCCTGAAGTGAAGCTGTAGAATTAGAAAGATTGCGGGATAAATCTGGTTATTGATGAGGACTCCTGCTGTGCAAACACCACCCAACGTACTTATATGACTCCCAGCGGTTCTGAATTCAGTGCCTTGCCAAGCAGTCTTCAATGTTTTCTTTAACTTCGTCGCGAAAGGCCCACTGACGACTGAATAGTTGGCCCTAGTGTTGAACAGCGCAGTGACGTTGTGGCCGTCATACATTAGGTCGAGTTCACTGGTTTCTCCTCGTGCATGCGGTTGAATCGTGGCGTAGTATCACTGCTAGGTCTACTTCCTCCAATGCTTCCACGTTACGTCGTCACGTCTCCTGTCAGCCGCGAAGGTTCGACGTCAAGACCATTTTCGTCTTGCGGCGAGCGCTTTCGATTACGTTGGGGCGTCATCGTCGGTGGTGGCGGACGATCTTCGGTAGTTCATCGTAAAGCAAACGCACCTCCATCGGTTACTGCCCTAAGTTTTCTGAGCAAGGGCTGGGAGATCGTCCCCGGCCAAGGCTGGTGTACTGTCCGCGATGCGGCGAGGTGTAGCGGCCGCGCGAGGGCGAACTATACGGTCGTCGGAGTGTCAACTGCGCTCCTGCGAGGTATTCGGCAATGTGACGAGGTCGTTCACCCTATTTTGGACACGGTGGGCTGACGTCAAAACCCCGTAGATCCGTCTGTCGGTATTGGCAATTGCGTTATGTGTGCCCGGCCCCTCTGCAATGGTAGCTGAGCGAGTAGTTGTCAGGGGCACGCCAAACATTTGTCTCCCTCGGCCCTCTGCGCTGTCCCGCTGACAAACGGTAGGACGTCGGTGTTTGTGGTGGTGGCTGTGGCGTCTGGCGTTGGAAGTGTGACGGGGCGACGTCTGGGCGTGGGCGTTGAGGAGGGCCGTGATGGCGGGCTGCAGCAGCATTGCTTATGGCTTGTTGCTTCGGCTCTGGAAGCTGAGGAACGGCCAGCAGTTGCTGGATCTCCTGGCGTTCGATATCCGTGATGGAGTCCACGTGAAGAAGCACTTAGCAAGAAATTGGCACAGCTCTTTTTGCACGATCGCTCGGATCTTCTCACGAAGGTTGGTGGTTCTTAGCACTTGGATGGCGGCATATCTTGTAGACGAGAAATTGCGGTTGTACTGCCGTGTCCGCGTCTCCAGGGTTTTCTCTAAGGTAGATGCCTCTGAAATGAATTCGGCGACGGTCTTTGGCAGATCCCTGATCATCCCGGCGAAATGTTCTTGTCTACTTCAAGCATAAGGATGCGAACTTTGTTGTCTTCAGGCATTTCGGTGGTGGCGTGAAGAAAGGTTCGATTCATTTCTCCCGCGAAGATAACCACATTCTTATTTGGGAATTGCACCCTCGTATTCAGTAATGTCGCGGCTCTTTCCTTTCTGGTGATGCTCCTGAACGTGCCCAAGAATATGCCGCGGAAGAGATCCCATGTCTGAAGGGCAGACTCCCGATTCTTCAAACAGGCCCTTGCCGCGTCTTCCAGGTAAAAGTAGACACGACAGAGCTTCTCTTTTGTGTCTCACTGGTATAGGGTGGCCGCTAGTCTTAGATCTCTGTCCATGTCCTCACACTCACTCCGGCCCGAGAAGTGATGACAAGGCAAACTCTTGAGAACCCTCCATGAAAGTCCTCATCCAATGTTTATTGATTGATATGTGGGGTTTAACGTCCCAAAACCACTATATGATTATGAGAGACGCCGTAGTGGAGGGCTCCGGAAATTTAGACCTCCTGGGGTTCTTTAACGTGCACCCAAATCTGAGCACACGGGCCTACAACATTTCCGCCTCCATCGGAAATGCAGCAGCCGCAGGCGGGATTTGAACCCGCGCCCTGCGGGTCAGCAGCCGAGTACCTTAGCCACTAGACCACCACGGCGGGGCTCCTCATCCAATGTTTCAAACATTGAAGGACTTTCAAATCATTTGTTTCCATCCATCCGTCAAAATGGCTCGGTTACAGAAGTTAATTAAAATAAATGTGTTATGCAGGCCTGGCTAAGGTGTCATACCCTGCTATATTAGAAACACACTGACAAGCGGTAAAATTAGGAAAAAAATATGCACGCAGTCGGCGGGATCCGAACTCGCGTCGGGACACCCCAACGATTTTCAAGACCATCGCCTTAACCACTCGGCCACGACTGCTTTTTTTTCCTTAATTGCCTTGCATATCATGACTGTTCACATTTTACATATTTGCATATTGGTCCAAATTCAAGTGCGTCACAAAATACACCCACAGAATTCATTAGGTACTGTCAGCTCTTGGCTGACTATTAATCAATACTTGGGCAGTCGTAACAATCGCTCAATGCACCCAATTCAGTCTGGCACATCCTCTTGGCTTTTCAGCATTTCAAGAAAATGGCACACTGACTTGCAAAAAAATTGGCGCACAACTAGCACTTCTACATCCGCGTTTTCAAAGGCACATCAGGTTTTCCATATTTTGTGCAGGCCCAGAAGCATGATGAGATCATAAGGTACACCTGCCTCGTTTTTAACCGAAAGAAAACGGATGCCGTGTGGACTTAACGGTAATTCTTTTTTCAAGGTTCTTTGCAGTATGTCCCAGAAAAAAACGCCGCTCCAGCAATCTATAAACACGTGTTCATTTGTTTCCGGTTTTTTACACAAGTGGCAATTTGTGCTCTATGGCACGAATACTCCCTTACCCTGCAACCACGTTTTAACTGGTAAGGTACTGGTATTTAACCTAAAGAAAAATGTTATGACCCCTGGCGCTACAAGCATTCTTTTAACACGTTTCAGAACATCCTGTCCTGGGCCTGCACAATATAGCTGACGGTACAATGGTACAGACAGTGAAACATCGACATGGTCTTTATACAATTTTTTACGTGGTACTTCAGCCAGATACTCTAACAAAAATCTCAGTGACAAAAAGTGGAAAGACGAAACAACTTCCTTTAAATACCCTTGTATTGGTCCTTGCATATTTGATGATGATACGAGAAATTCCGGCAGCACTCTAGATAACCTTAGTTGTATAACGGTTCTCAAAAAGGGGTCATGTACATCACGCAGAAAAAGGAAACGATTGACAAGTTGTCTTACGTACAAATGAACTAATCTAAGCCCGCCATCTCTAACTTTTCTGAAGAGGTTTGTGCGGCTTGATCTTTCCCATACAGAGCTCCATATGAAAATTGCAAATGCTCGGTGTATTTTCTGTACGCTTATTCTACTGCAGTGCAAAACCTGCATTACGTACCACAGCTTGCTCACCAGAAACAAGTTGCACGTTGTGGCCCGTGCGAATATCGAAATACCCCAACCTTTCTATTTTTCTACATCATTGCGCCATGCCTGTGCTTCTTTTTTCCAATACGGTTCACGGTCGTGATAGAACTCCATCAGCACTCCTAAATACTTCACTGGTGTTTCCTGCCATTTAATGTTTAGAAATACTCTTGGTGTGACATCCCATTCCCCATGCCAGAAGCCAAGGCACTTATCACAGTTCACGGCACTACCACTCTCCTGGCAGAAAGTTTTCACGACATTTACAGCATGCATTATACTATCATAATTTGTACAGAAAACTGCAATGTCGTCTGCGTATGCAAGGAGGCTAACCTCAGCTTCATGGAATTTAAAGCCACTTATTGCAGTGTTATTAATTACACTTAAACAGAAAGGTTCGATAAAAATAGCAAAAGCAGGGGCGATAGCGGACACCCCTGTCTCACTGACCGCAGCACAGGTATACGCTCACCCGCAGTTTTATTTATTACCAATCTTGTAGAGCTACCAGTGTGTGCCCTGCGCACTCCGTCGCTAATCAAACTCCCCACGTTAATGTGCTCAAGTATAGAAAGGAGCAAATCGTGCGGCACGTGAGCAAATGCCTTTTCGAGGTCAATTTGAAGCATGGCAACATTGAGATGCATAGCGCCACAACTCTCTAGGATTGATCATGCTATGTTTATGTTGGTCATTATTTTTCTTCCTTTTATGCCACAAGTTTAGTGGGACCCAGTCAGTTTTGTCATAACTGTCTGGAGTCTTCTGGCCAATAATTTCATCAATATTTTATAGTCAACATTAGTTAGGCTAATTGGTCTATATGCAGTAACACTTCTTAACTTCGCAGGATCTTCTGTTTTAGGTATTAAGACCGTGTGGGCTGAAAAAACGATAGTGGAAGTTGTTTACACTTAAAGGCCTCGTTAAATACCTCCCTCCAAATAGGTGAAACTACATGTTTTAATTCCTTGTAAACTGCAGCACTCAGGCCATCTGGTCCTGGAGACTTACCATTGTTTAACTTATCAATTGCTTTTTCAACTTCTCGCTCTGTTATAGGCAATTCTAAAATTTCCTTTCTTTCAACATCAACTCTTGGCAGTAATGAAATGAAATCGCTATTGAAACGTTCTCCGTGTACACTGGTTGGTGTGAATAACTCTTTGTAATATTAGAAAAACGCACCAGATATTTCTTTTTTCGTATGACACCTTGTTCCTTTATATTCTTTTTCTCTTATTTCATTTTTACAGGCATGTCTCTTCTCAGATCCAAGAGCTCGTTTTGTTGGCATTTCTCCCGCTACCAAGTTTTCTGCTCGAGCTCGAATCAATGCTCCACGATAACGTTCTTGGTCTATCAACTCTAGCTTCTGTTTAGTTATGTTTATCTCCTCTGAAAATGTTCCGGCCTGAGTACATTCATACGCTACTAACTGTTGCCATTTTTCACGCAAGCGCACTTCAAGTTCTTTTTCAGCATGTCTCAGGATACTGGCTCTCTCAAGTGATTTCAGTTTAATGGTCTGTTTAAATATTTCCCACTAAAGTCCCCAGGATTCAAGTGTTATATTTGCTAAGTCTTCTATGCCCTCTAGGAAAATCCTAATAAACTCTTAATCCTTTAAAAGCTTTACATTAAATTTCCAGAGGTCGCAAGAGAAATTTTTGTTATTCCTTTTATGTTTACTCACTGAGAATAAAACCAAACAATGATCACTGAACGTAACAGGTGTAACTCTGAAATCATGGCACGAAGGAATGATTTCGGAGGACACGTATACTCTGTCAAGTCTAGCATGGCTTGAACGCTGAAAGTGGGTAAACGTAACCCCTTTTCCACTGCAAAGACATTCACTCACGTCCTCTAGCTGAGCTTTCGCCACCATATCGAGTAGAACGGCAGTGCTTGAATCTCTGTGTGGCCTCGAACTCGATTTATCTATACTCGAACAAACGCAGTTGAAATCCCCGGCCAAAATTAGTTTACGTTCACATTTCAAATACACATCAAGTTATGAAAAAACTCCTTTCAATCTTGAATCACAGTCGGTGCGTACACACAGTTTACTCTCCATTTTTCTCTTGGTAAGGATAAATCACATATGATGAAACGACTCGCGTCGCAGGTAGTTACAGACTCCACTTTCGCATTGAGGCTCTGCCGAATTAACAAGAGGCAACCTGCAGATGTACCCACCGCGTGACAAACGCACGCATCAAAGAGTCTCGTGAAAGGCTGCACCATTCGCTCAGCGTGCTCTTCACTCTCTACTTTAGTTTCCTGTACAGCGACGATTTCTATATCTTGTTCTATAATCAGGCGGTAAAACTGGTTTTGCCGCCGTTTGGCAGAAAGCCCACATACATTTAGCGTTGCCAATCTAATCGTCGCCATCGTTATGAGAGAAAGCCGAGCGAAAGACGCTTACCTTACCAACACCTAAACCACTGTCCCGCCGACGCTCAAGGCGTCGTCCCGTCGCCGCCTCGTGAAAGCGACGACGAACGCAGGCGGCCAGCACCCCGAGACTTTTTGGAGCCAGCCACTCGCCACTGCCCTTGATCTTCCTGGTTCAGACGCTGCTGGGACGTCGCGTCTCCCTCATTGAGGCGTCGCTTTACTGACGTAGTTTCGACTATATCCATGTCCAAAGTAGCGTCGGACCCGATGACTGGTTCAGCCTTGTGCTGTGTTTCCATCCGAGTCGAACGCCTTTGCGTTGGAGTGCCCATAACCGTATTTTCATCTGTGTCTTGCTTAGGTGTCTCCATCTTTCTCTCGCTGGTCGCCACTGCATGAGACGCCTCCACTCCTGCCTTCGACGCCGCCGCCCTCTCTGCTTCCTCTTCATCCATGAGCTATTCACTGTGGTCGGCATTTGTTGCTCGACTTGCTGCACTGGCATAGGAACGAGTACAGTCCGCCTGCTCATGCCCAAAAGCGCGACAACCAGCGCACCTGGATACCTGCAGTCGCGACGGATGTGTCCCGTGTTCCGGCAACGCAGGCACAGCGGCGCTCTTCCTGGCATGACCACCAGTGCCATGCCGCTCCCGAGACGCATCTGGTGGGGTATGCGATCCATAGTAACGCCTTTTTTAAGTAATAGCCGAACGAATCTTGTGGTTGACTCAACTCCTTCGAAGTCTTCGTCTCTCCACTTGTCGCTGATAACTTATTTCACTTCACTGTACTCCCGGAATGCACGCCGTACAGTATCTGCGTTGACGTCAAAGGCTACCCAATGCAACTTGACACGCAACTCTTGCCTTTCTGGGTCGACGACGACGCAGGGCCGGTCTTTCACGGAGAGTAGGCCAGGGTCCAGAAGTGTCTTCTTGGCTTCATCTGTCTTCATGTTAAGAAGCCAGACGTGTGACATCTGATACGCTTCTATGCCGCTTAACTCTTGAATGATGCCTAGTTTCTTGAGCGACTTTCGGAAGTTATTCATCCCGTACGGACGCGCTGAGATGTCGCAGTGCAGAACCAACGCGCGTCTGAGTCCTTCTCCTGTGGGCAGTGGTGGCAGAATTAAACGGTAGTCCTTGGGTAGTGATGTGCACGAGAAACCGCGGCCAGCATCGGCCGCTGTAACAGCTCTTGACGAGCCTGCCATCCTGCCAACCTATTTGCTAATACTCGGCCACGACTTCTGTTGAAAATAGGTTCGTAGCGTTGCGACTCAGGAGTGCGCATTACTCTTAAAGCCCATCGTCTTTATGTTTCCACCCGTTCCCCCATCACGTGTAGCCTAACACTTTTTTTGCAAAAAATCACAACCTAAGCTGAATTTATTTTCCATTCTCTCGACAAATGGTATATAATGCAGCGAGCACAGGTCTTGGCCATCTGCCGCGCTAAAAAAGAAGAAAACCGCGTGGCTCGTGATTCGCGAGCCACGAGGAATTGAGAACAGCTTAGCTCCAGGTATGACTGAACGCGGCAGCTGCGACTTCACATACTCCCGCGTCCCAAATAAAAGCACGACCACGGTACGGCGTCTTGAGCTGCATTATCGCCTCATATTTTAAAAATAGTAAAACATTTTTTGCGCCAGACGTTTAAGTCAAACGCCATTGGCATATTCATGCTTGGTGTGCACGCAAAAAATTTAGGTTGCGGGAGGGGGGCGCCACGTGTGCTTTCGCGAGTGCCTTCCTCTATGACAAGGGTGCAGTAGCAATGAATAGGTGCGCAGTCGAAGAGAAAGAAAACGATAAACGTTGGTTCCCAACGGCAAATAGCAGTTGTCAAGTGACAATTTCCGACTGGCGATCACAAAGCAACGAACGTTCACACAAGTGGGGTCCAGAGTTATTCAATCTCATGAGTTACAAAACTCCTTATAGCCTCCATTATAGGACTAGGGACACGTCTTGCATTCCTCTCCCCCAATCTCGATCAGCAGCTAGCAAAGTGTCGCTTCACGTGCGGAGCCGCGCGCCCACTAATAAACGTATTATTAGTGTTTTGTGATGCCACTCTAAGATGGCGGAACCGCGAGCTAAGTTCCGAGAAATCGGGCCTACTGCGTGTCATCTCTGGGAACACCGTTTCACACCTGGCACGGCCACTGAAAAAAAACAAGGTGCGGCCGGTTGCGGTGTGTCGCCGTCAATTGGCGATCGCGTCTAGGCAGAAATGGCAGCGTCTGCCGCTTTTTGAGGGAGGGCGCTCACGCTCCACCAGTATTTCAGTGTGGTTGGTCAGCATCACTGTCGCGTTAACTTCCGCAGCTCGGCCAGTTCTGTGGCGGCGCAAATATCGTGGTGAATAAACAGGTGCTGGTAGCCTTCAACTACGCCTTTCATGTCTGTTGATTCTTGAGTGCTGACGGAAATGCTGACAATAGAGTGAGAAGGAACGATGACTTTGTTCCAGCGCATTCAAAGCGCGCCTCCCTGACGGCGTGTGGGGCCGCAGTACTGTTTCTGTAGATGTCGTTATTGCCTCAGATTTTAGGTCGATGACGCCACCTTGCTGATTTAAGAATTCCATCCCAAGTATCACATCCCTGAAGTGAAGCTGTAGAATTAGAAAGATTGCGGGATAAACCTGGTAATTGATGAGGATTCCTGCTTTGCAAACAACAGCCAATGTTCTGATATGACCCCCAGCGGTTCTGACTTCAGAGCCTTGTCAAGCAACTTTCAATTTTTTTAACTTTGCGCGAAAGGCCCACTGACGACTGAATAGTTGGCCCTAGTGTTGACCAGCACAGTGACGTTGTGGCCGTCGAATATTAGGTCGAGTTCACTGGTTCCTCCTCGTGCATGCGTTTGAATAGTTGTGTAGGATCACGGCTAGGTCTACTTGCTCCACTGCTTCTACGTTGCGTCGTCACGTCTTCTGTCGGCCACGAAGGTTCGACGTTAAGACCTTTTTGTCTTGCGGCGAGTTCTTTCGAATACCTTGCGGTGTCATCGCCGTTGACGGCGGAGCATCTTTGGTATTTCATCGTAAAGCAAACGCACCACTATCGGTTGCTGCCCTTAGTTTTCCGAGTTTGGGCTGGGAGATCGTCCCCGACCAAGGCCGGTGTACTGCCCACGGTGCAGCGCGGTAGAGCGGCCGCGCGATGGCGAACTATATGGTCGTCGGAGTGTCAACTGCGCTCCTGCGAGGTATTCGGTAATATTATGAGGTCGTTCCCCCCGTTTTGGACACGGCGGGCTGATGTCGAAACCCCGTAGATCCGTCTGTCGGTATTGGCAATGGCGTTATGTGTGCTCGGCCTCTCTGTAATGGTAGCAACGCAAGTCCTTGTTAGGGGCACGTGAAACATCGATTTTCCTCGGCACTCTGCGCTGTCCCGCTGGCAAACGGTAGGACGTCGGTGTTTGTGGTGGCGGCGGTGGCGTCTGGCGACGGAAGTGCGTCGGGGCGACGTCTTGGTGTGGGCGTTAAGGAGGGCCGTGAAGGTGGGCGGCAGCAGCATAGCTCATGGCTTGTTGCTGCGGCTCTGGAAGATGAGGAACGGCCAGCAATTGCTGGATCTTCTGGCGTTTGACGTCCGCGATGGATTCCACGTGAGGCTGCCCTGAAGAGAGAAAGTGGCACAGCTCTTTTTGCATGATCGCTCGGATTTTCTCACGAAGGTTGCTGGTTCTTAGCACTTGGATGGCGGGATATCTGGTAGACGAGGAATTGCGGTTGTACTGCCCTGTCCGCATCTCTAGTGCTTTCTCTGAGGTAGATGCCTCTGAAATAAATTTGGCGACCGTCTTTGGCCGATTCCTGATCATCCCGGCGAAATGTTCTTGTCTACTCCTTGCATGAGCATGCGAACTTTGTTGTCTTCCGGCATTTCGGTGGCGGCGTGAAGGAAGATTCGATTCATTTCTCCCGCGAAGATAACCACATATTCTTTTGGTATTTGCACCCTCGTCTTCAGTAATGTCGCGGCTCTTTCCTTTCTGGTGATGCTACTGAACGTGCCCATGAATATGCCCCGTAAGAGATCCCAGATCTAAAGGGTAGACTATCGATTCTTCAACCAGGTTCTTGCCGCGTCTTCAAGATAAAAGTAGACACGATGGAGCTTCTCTTCCGTGTCTCACAGGTTGAGGGTGGCCGCTAGTGTTACATCTCTGTCCATGTCTCCACACTCACGCCGTCCCGACAAGTGATGACAAGGCAAGCCCTTGCGAACCCTTCATGAAAGTCCTCAGCCAATGTTTAAACATTGAAAGACTTTCAAATAATTTGTTTCCATCCATCCGTCCCAATGGCTTCGTTATAGAAGATAATTAAAATAAATATGTTATGCAGGCCAGGCTAAGGCGTCATACCCTGCTATATTAGAAACACACTGACAAGCGGTAAATCTAAGAAAAAAATATGCACGCAGTCGGCGGGATTCAAACCCGCGTGGGGAAACCCCAATGGTTTTCGAGACCATCGCCTTAACCACTCGGCCACGACTGCTGTTTTTTTCTTTAATGAATGCCATTATCACCAGTAAAGTACACAGAACATACTTCATCAGAAGTCAGGCAAAGACACACAAGCGTCAAGAACGGGAAGCCACTCCGGAACGGGGTCAAAAGTCTCGACAACACTGCGCACTTGAGCAGCTGCTTCTCGGAAGACAGATCTCGTCGACCGTGGTGGCTCGGCGTGTCTATCGATCATGCAACTTTTCCTTATTGAATAAAGTCCCAACAACATAAACAAGTCGTAAGGAGTACTATCAGTCAGACTCTTTTTGAACGGAAGGAACCTAATACCATGGGCTGTGATTGGGAGTTCTTTTCTTAATGTTCTTTTTAGAATGTCCCAAAAATAAAAAGCATCACGAGAATGAATAACACAATGCTCTGTAGTCTCAGGTTGGTTGCAGAGTCTACAATTCACTGTCCAGGGTACGTATATTGATTTTTCATTCAGCCACGTTTTCACTGGCAGCGTGGAAGTGTGCAGTTTAAAGAAAAATGTTTTCGCTGAAGGAGATATACACATTCTACGTACACAAAATAATACATCGTCACCAGACAGAAGCGAATATGGCTTTCGATAAACAGGTTCGGGGAAAAGATTATTCACAAGTGCAGCGGTTAACTTTGTTCTGTCAATAGTATACAAATACTCTAAGGTAAACCTGGCTTTCAAAAAACTGACAGTATCAACGATTTCTTTTAGGAATCCCCGCAACGGCAATTCTTTAGCAAAGGTTGTTGTGACATGAATAAAAGGAAGGTGGTAACATAGACGGTTACGAAGAACCGCTAATAGAACCTTGAGGTAGAAAAATCGCAACACCAACTGTCACACGAACAAGTGCACAAGACCAAGGCCACCCTTTTCGAGTGGAAGAAAAAGATTGTCTCTTCTCATGGGTTCCCAGGAAGAGCTCCAAATAAAGCAGGCAAATATCCTATGAAAGGCTTGAATGTGTACCCGAGAGCAATGCAACACCTGCAGAATATAAATAAGCTTCGATACAAGGAATATATTGCACGCTTTCGCTCTGGCAAAAATGAAAAACTCCCGTCCGTGCCATGTTGCCACCTTTCGGTGGATCGTAGTTATCGCAGCGGTCCAGTGTGGGCCGCTGTTGCGATAGTTATCGAGAGGCACACGAAGGTATTTCATAGGAGTCGCTTTCCAATGAATATTTGCGAAGACCGAAGGAGTTGTAGCCCACATGCCTAGCCAGAATTCACTACTTTTATCAAAATTTATGCTGGCGCCAGCGACTTCATAGAAACGTAAAGTAGTGTTGACTGCTTCTTGAACGCTGGGTTTATCAGCGCAAAAGAAGGCAATGTCATCTGCATAAGCTAGAACTTTAACTTCCTCAGCATCATATCGGTAGCCTCTTATGCTGGACTTTAGAAGCACACTTAAACATAGTGGTTCCAGATAAATTGCAAAAAGCAAAGGTGACAGCAGACATCCCTGACGTACAGATGAATTTACCTCTATTATATTGGAAAGTGTGCGATCTACAATTAGCTTAGTTGTGCACTTCTTATAACACAGTGAGATACCATTGTATAGTACATCACCCAACTGCAGGTGTCTTAGGAGCCGGAACAAAAAAGCATGCTGTACGTTATCAAATGCTTTTGCAAGGTCTATTTGAAGGAGGGCTACTTGGTCCATGCTACCATCTATACACTAAAGAACTCAACGTGCAATGTGAATGTTTGTCTGTATAGAGCGACCACGAAATCCACATGTTTGGTGGTCACCTACACATTTAGTAATCACTGTCTGTAGCCGATTTGTCAACAATTTAGCAAATATTTTGTAGTCAACGTTACATAACGATATAGGCCTGTATTCGTTAACTCCCTTTAATGCATTAGGATCAGCACTTTTTGGGATTAATGTTGTATGGCTCTGATAGAAAGAAGGAGGAAGTTCACCACGGTCATAAGCCCCTTTAAAAAGTTGCTCAAGGAAAGGTATCAGAAGTTCCTGAAAAGCTATGTAAAATTCGCCACTAAGGCCATGTGGGCCTAAAGTTTTGTTTTTCTGCAACGTTGTTTTTGCAAATCTAATTTCCTCTCTGGTTGTTGGCCCCTCTACAGGGAGTCTATCATCATCTTGTAACTGAGGCACAAGGGCAATGAAGTGGTTAGCTTCTTCCTCAAAATTATCCTGAAGCTCAGCCGCGGTGAACAAACATTTGTAATAATCTTCAAATGCGGCTCTTATTTCACATGTCTCTGTGCAAAGGGAACCCCGCGACTCAATTTGCAGTATCTGTTTAGAAAGTGCATATCTCTTTTCATCCCCGAGGGATTTTTTAGTGGGTTCCTCTTCAGTCAAATGGGCAACACAGGAACGAATCTTAGCTCCTCTGTATAAATCTGTATCATGTTTTTGTATCTGTGCTCGAATCACATTTATCTCGTCCCCGTACAATCCCGGCTGTTGACTTTCAAAAGTATGGAGCTTATGAATTCATAAAGATAGCGCTTTTTAGCTTTTTTTCTTTGCGCTATTTAGCATGAAATACTAATTGCCTGATACTTGATTTTTTCTTTGAACCTTTCCCATTGAGCGAAAATTGGTAGCTGTCGGCACTGTGTTACCTCTTGTACCGATTCTTTTACTATTTTAACAAAACAATCTTCGCGCAACAACTGTACGTTAAGCTTCCATAAGTTTACGAAAATTTTTAGGACCCCAAGAAACGGTGACCAAGCAATGGTCTGTAAAAAATATGGGCTTTACAGCATAATTATGAATGTGAGACCATAAGCTTAGAGATACATATACACAGTCAAGCCGAGCATGAGAGATGCCTTGAAAGTGCGTGAACCTCACCGAGGAAGGTGCATGCGCTCCCACATCTATTAAATTGTGGTCATTCAATAGTTTCTGCAATACGGCTGCACTTGCATCATAACGATTTGTTATATATGAATGATCTCTAGCGTCACAAACACAACTAAAGTCTCCAGAAACTACCAAAGTTCTGTCAGTGTTTAGTAGCGAAGGTAAAGAAAGGAAAAAGAATTCCTTTCATTCACTTTGGAGTGAGCATAGACACAGATAAACCTCCAATTTTGGGAATGAAAAGATAAGTCGCAACAAATGAAGCGTCCTTCCCCATCAACATGTAGTGACGTCACAATATGATTGAAGTGCTTTCAAATTATTAGAAAGCATTCAGCGGATGCACCACGTGCTGGGCTGATGTATAAATTGTAATCACGAAAAACTTCCAGTGCAAGATCGGCGTCACGAGCAGCGGAAATCTTAGTCTCTTGCACTGCAAGTACATCAATGTTGTACTGCTCAAGCACGTGGCGCAACTGCCACTGACGCCTTACATTCCTCAAGCCACGTACGTTGAGTGTCGCTACGCACATGGGAAACGTTAGCGTGGTAGCCATTTTGATATCTTACTACTTTTGTAGGTCACCTTTAGCCACAGGCCAACTTGTGGCTTTACCTCCTTTGCACTTTTTAGGAGCACTTTCCTCAGGACGCTGGCATAGCCGGCGCGTCTCCCAGTCCCCAAAGAAGGTGACAAGTGGACCACACGAAGACGCTTGCTCTGTCGTGTCGGGCGCACTCGTTCTTGCTTCATCGGTGACCGGTGCCTGACGCTTCCTTGTCTGACTGCAATCCATTCCTCCTTGTTCCTCATTGTCACGAGGCTTGTCCTTAAGGCCTTCCAAGTGGTGTTCGTCAGCAGCATTGCATTCATTTATGCTTTCACTGGCGTCGTTAGCGGTGTTATTTTGCGTGCCAAGGGTATCCATGGACAAGTGTTCCGCTTCCTTTAAGGCACCTTCTGCTCCTCCCGCTGCTTCTCCTGTCGCATCAACTACCTCAGTGACATCCATAAGATGATCGAGACATTGGTCTTCTGTGCCTTGGCCAGAACGGAGTTTGTTGGCGTAAGTCGACACGCAGGCATCCGACGAGTGACCAAAACGCTGGCACTGCAAGCACCTCGGTGTTTTGCACTGTCGTCGTACATGCCCCACTCGCTTGCACCGAAGACACAGTGGAGGCCTATCGGGAATAAGTACGAGACATTGGTGGCCATAGATTGACATAAGGTGTGGTATTGAGCTCACAGTGATGGTGTCCTTGAGCTCCAAGGCAACGTCTCTATTCGTTGTCATCCATTGTTCAATTCCTGCACATCTCCATGCCTCTCTTTCAACAGACTTCACAACGCCGTAAGCTTTGAACGCCTCTTCAACACGTCGCGATCCGAGATGAGGCGGAAGCCAAAGTAGTTTCAGCCTAATATTATTGGTCTCCGGATCTAGCACCATGCACTTCAGCCCTTTTACACGGAGCTCACCACAAGTGACGAGTTTCTGTTTCGCCATGCTGTTTGCACACGTAACCATCCATAATGGCTCATTTGATACTGGCCAACTCCCATAATGTCCGCTGTGCTCATCGCTTTAAGCAGCGCGTCACGGAAGTCTGGGGCACGGTACGGCCTACCACACAAGTCGGCATGAAGGAAAACGGAATTCAAAACATCGTTACCGGTTGGAAGACGTGGCAGGACGACTTTATAGCTTGAGTCTTCATCATGAAACAGAGTCGATGATCTTCGGCCGTTGGCCGATACGCTGTTACCAGCAGAAAGCAATTTGAAACGCAGCCGATCGGTGCGGCTTCTTCTTCCTCTCCACGACTGCTGTTGAAAAAAGATTCGTAGGGTTGCGACTCAGAAGTGCGCATTACTCTTAAAGCCCATCATCTTTATGTTTCCTCCCGTTCCCCCATCACGTGTAGCCTAACACTTTTTTTTGCAAAAAATCAGAACCTAAGCTGAATTTATTTTTAATTCTCTCGACAAATGATGGTATATAATGCAGCGAGCACAGGTCTTGGCCATGTGCCGCGCTAAAAAAGAAGAAAACCGCGTGGCTCGTGATTCGCGAGCCACGAGGAATCGAGAACAGCTTAGCTCCAGGATTGACTGAATGCGGCCGCTGCGACTTTGCATACTCCCGCATCCCAAATAAGAGCACGACCACGATACGGTATTCGGTATTGTGATGAGGTCGTTCACTCCATTTTGGACACGGCGGGCTGATGTCGAAACCCCGAAGATCCGTCTCTCTTTATTGGCAATAACGTTATGTGTGCCCGGCCTCTCTGCAATGGTAGCAGAGCTAGTGGTTGTCAGGGGCACGCGAAACATCGGTTTTCCTGGGCACTCTGCGCTGTCCCGCTTGCAAACGGTAGGACGTTGTTGTTTAGGTGGCGGCGATGGCGTCTGGCGATGGAAGTGCGAAGGGGCGACGTCTTGGCGTGGGCGTGGAGGAGTAGCTTGACGGCGGGCTGCAGCAGCATAGCTCATGGCTTGTTGCTGCGGCTCTGGAAAATGAGGAACGGCCAGCGATTGCTGGATTTCCTGGCGTTCGACGTCCGCGATAGAGTCCACGTGAGGCTGCCCTGAAGGAAGAAAGTGGCACAGCTCTTTTTGCTTAATCGCTCGGATCTTGTCACGAAGGTTGCTGGTTCTTAGCACTTGGATGGCGGGATATCTGGTAGACGAGGAATTGCGGTTGTACTGCCCTGTCTGCATCTCAAGTGCTTTCTCTGAGCTAGATGCCTCTGAAATAAATTTGGCGACCGTCTTTGGCAGATTCCTGATCATCCCGGCGAAATGTTCTTGTCTACTCCTAGCATGAGAATGCGAACTTTGTTGTCTTCCGGCATTTCGGTGGCGGCGTGAAGAAAGATTGGATTCATTTCTCCCGCGAAGATAACCACATATTCTTTTGGGATTTGCACCCTCGTCTTCAGTAATGTCGCGGCTCTTTCCTTTCTGGTGATGCTCTTGAACGTGCCCATGAATATGCCCCGTAAGAGATCCCAGGTCTAAAGAGTAGACTCCCGATTCTTCAACCAGGTATTTGCCGCGTCTTCCAGATAAAAGTAGACACGACGGAGCTTCTCTTTCCTGTCTCACAGGTTGAGGGTGGCCGCTAGTGTTAGATCTCTGTCCATGTCTCCACACTCACGCCGTCCCGACAAGTGATGACAAGCCAAGCCTTTGCGAACCCTTCATGAAAGTCCTCAGCCAATGTTTAAACATTGAAGGACTTTCAAATATTTTTGTTTCCATCCATCCGTCCCCAAGGCTTCAATATAGAAGATAATTAAAATAAATGTGCTATGCAGGCCCGGCTAAGGCGTCACACCCTGCTATATTAGAAACACCCTGACAAGCGGTAAAATTGAGAAAAAAAATATGCACGCAGTCGGCGGGATTCGAACCCGCGTGGGGAAACCCCAATGATTTTCGAGACCATCGCCTTAACCACTCGGCCACGACTGCTGTTGAAAATGATTTGTAGGGTTGCGACCCAGGAGTGCGCATTACTCTTAAAGCCCATCATCTTTATGTTTCCTCCCGTTCCCCCATCACGTGTAGCCTAACACTTTTTTTTGCAAAAAATCACAACCTAAGCTGAATTCATTTTCCATTCTCTCGACAAATGATGGTATATAATGCAGCGAGCACAGGTCTTGGACAACCTCCGCGCTAAAAAAGAAGAAAACCGCGTGGCTCGTGATTCGCGCGCCACGAGGAATCGAGAACAGCTTAGCTTCAGGATTGACTGAATGCGGCAGCTGCGACTTTGCATACTCCCGTGTTCCAAATAAAAGCACGACCACGGTACGGCGTCTTGGGCTGCCGTATCGCCTTTCATATTTTAACAATAGTAAAAAAAGTTTTGCGCCACACGTTTACGTCACACGTCATTGGCATATTTATGCTTGGCGAACACGAAAAAAAATTTAGGTTGCGAGGGGGGGGGCGCAACGTGTGTTTTCGCGAGGGCCTTTCTTCATGACGAGGGTGCAGTAGCAACGAATAGCTACGCAGTCAAAGAGAAAGAAAGCGATGAACATTGATTCCCAACGGGAAATAGCAGTTGTCGAGTGACCATTTCCGACTGGCGACCACAAAGCAATGGACGTTCACACAAGCGGGGTCCAGAGTTATTCGATCTCATGAGTTACGAAACTTCTTATAGCCTCCATTACAGGACTAGGGACACGTCTTGCATCCCTCTCCCCAACTCCCGATAAGCAGCTAGCAAATGGTCACTCCACGTGCTGAACCATACGCCCACTAATAAACGTATTATTAGTGTTTTGTGATGCCGCTCTAAGATGGCGCAACCGCGAGCTAAGTTCGGAGAAATCAGGTCTACTGCGTGTCCTCCTTTGGGAACACCGTTTCGCACCTGGCACGGCTACACGATAAAAAACAAGGTGCAGCCTGTTGCGGTGTTTCGCCGTCAATTGGCGATCGCGTCTGGGCAGAAATGGCAGCTCCTGCGGCTTTTTAGGGAGGGCGCTCACGCTCAGCCAGTATTTAAGTGTGCTTGGTGAGCATCACTGGCACGTTATCTTCCGCAGCTCGACCATTCTCTGGCGGCGCAAATATCGTGGTGAATGAACAGGTGCTGGTATCCTTCATGTCTGTTGATTCTTGACGCCTTTCATGTCTGTTGATTCTTGAGTGCTGACGGAAATGCTGACCCTGGAGTGAGAGCGAACGATGAGTTTGTTCCAGCGCATTCAAAGCGCGCCTTCCTGACGGCGTGTGGGGCCGCAGTACTGTTTCTGTAAATGTCGTTAATGCCTCAGATTTTGGGTCGATGACGCCACCTTGCTGACTTAAGAATTCTATCCCAAGTATCACATCCCTGGTGTGAAGCTGTAGAATTAGAAAGATTGCGGGATAAATCTGGTTATTGATGAAGATTACTGCTTTGCAAACAACAGCCAACGTTCTTATATGACCCCCAGCGGTTCTGAATTCAGGGCCTTGCCAAGCAGTCTTCAATTTTTTTAACTTCGTCGCGAAAGACCCAATGACGTCTGATTAGTTGGCCCTAGTGTTGACCAGTGCAGTGACGTTGTGGCCGTCAAATATTAGGTCGAGTTCACTGGTTCCTCCTCGTGCATGCGTTTGAATAGTTGCGTAGGATCACGGCTAGGTCTACTTGCTCCACTGCTTCCATGTTGCGTCGTCACGTCTTCTGTCGGCCACGAAGGTTCGACGTCAAGACCGTTTTTGTCTTGCGGCGAGTGCTTTCGATTACCTTGAGGTGTCGTCGCCGTTGACGACAGAACATCTTTGGTAGTTCATCGTAAAGCAAACGCACCACCATCGGTTGCTGCCCTTAGTTTTCCGTGTAAGGGCTGGGAGATCGTACCCTACCAAGACCGGTGTACTGCCCGCGGTGCGGTGGGGTAGAGCGACCGCGCGATGGCGAACGATATGGTCGTCAGAGTGTCAACTGTGCTCCTGCGAGGTATTCGGTAATGTGATGAGGCTGTTCACTCCATTTTGAACACTGCGGGCTGATGTCGAAACCCCGAAAATCCGTCTGTCTTTATTGGCAATGACGTTATGTGTGCCCGGCCTCTCTGCAATGGTAGCAGAGCGAGTGGTTGTCTGGGGCACGCGAAACATTGGTTTTCCTCGGCACTCTGCGCTGTCCCACTTGCAAACGGTAGGACGTTGGTGTTTAGGTGGTGGCGGTGGCGTCTGGCGATGGAAGTGCGAAGGGCGACGTTTTGGCGTGGGCGTTGAGGAGGGCCATGATGGCGGGCTGCAGCAGCATAGCTCATGGCTTGTTGCAGCGGCTCTGAAAGCTGAGGAACGGCCAGCAATTGCTGAATCTCGTGGCGTTCGACGTCCGCGATGGATTCCACGTGAGGCTGCCCTGAAGTAAGAAAGTGGCACAGCTCTTCTTGCACGATCACTCGAATCCTCTCACGAAGGTTGGTGGTTCTTAGCACTTGGATGGCAAGATATCTTGTAGACGAGGAATTGCGGTTGTACTGCCGTGTCCGCATCTCCAGTGCTTTCTCTAAAGTAGATGCCTCTGAAATTAATTTGGCGACGGTCTTTGGCAGACCCCTAGTCATCCTGGTGAAGTGTTTTTGTCTACTCCTAGCATGAGGATGCGAACTTTGTCTTCTGGCATTTCGGTGGCGGCGTGAAGGAAGATTCGATTCATTTCTCACGCGAAGATAACCACATATTTTGGGATACACCCTCGTCTTCAGTAATGTCGCGGCTCTTTCCTTTCTGGTGATGCTCCTGAACGTGCCCATGAATATGCCCCGTAAGAGATCTCAGGTCTAAAGTGTAGACTCCCGTTCTTCAACCAGGTTCTTGCCGCGTCTTCCAGATAAATTAGACACGACGGAGCTTCTCTTCCGTGTCTCACTGGTTGAGGGTGGCCGCTATTGTTAGATCTCTGTCCATGTCTCCACACTCACGCCGTCCCGACAAGTGATGACAAGTCAAGCCCTTGCGAACCCTTCATGAAAGTCCTCAGCCAATGTTTAAACATTGAAGTACTTTCAAATAATTTGTTTCCATCCATCCGTCCCAATGGCTTGGTTATAGAAGATAATTAAAATAAATGGGTTATGCAGGCCAGGCTAAGGCGTCACACCCTGCTATATTAGAAACACGCTGACAAGCGGTAAAATTGAGAAAAAAAAATATGCACGCAGTCGGCGGGATTCGAACCCGCGTGGGGAAACCCCAATGGTTTTCGAGACCATCGCCTTAACCACTCGGCCACGACTGCTGTTGAAAATGATTTGTAGGGTTGCGACTCAGGAGTGCGCATTACTCTTAAAGCCCATCATCTTTATGTTTCCTCCCGTTCCCCCATCACGTGTAGCCTAACACTTTTTTTTGCAAAAAATGACAATCTAAGCTGAATTTATTTTCCATTCTCTCGACAAATGATGGTATATAATGCAGCGAGCACAGGTCTTGGACAACCTCCGCGCTAAAAAAGAAGAAAACCGCGTGGCTCGTGATTCGCGCGCCACGAGGAATCGAGAAAAGCTTAGAAATTAGAAGAAGCTCGGTGCGCCCGGTGCTTGTTCTTCCTGGCTACCAGGATTCGACGCCCGCATCTGGAACCACGACCGTTCCTGCAGTAGCTGGTGCCGCGCTCAACCTACTGGGGTGTTCTTGGCTGAGGATTGAGTGGTTTTAAATTTCTGTCTTAGAGTCCGACTCTAGTTTGTTCTGAGTCTAACCATATCTCTAGTGCTCATGTCGACTAGTTCTCCTGGCCAGGCGCGATCCGCCTGGTCAGCGTCCTTGCCGTCTAATGAATTACCACTAGACTCCTTTTTCCGCAGTGGTATCGACAGCATTCCCGTAGCACTGGTACCTACAAATGGAGGCTTCATCAGACTTTCAAACCCTCAGGTGGTTCAAAAGGAACTCAAGACAACTTCAAATCAATTCCAGACCATCACAGATGTGCGCCCATTTGGGCGAGGAGGTATCGTGTGTAGGTCGCCTGATCAGACCTGCGTGCAGGATCTTCTCAAATGCACCTCCTTTGCTGCTACCCCGGTGAGTGCTTTCATTCCGCCTCACCTTGCATGTACCAAAGGCCTTGTACGGGGAGTCGACTCCAAGCTGAGTCCAGCTGAGACCCTAGACAGGCTCTCTGGAGCAGGCGTAATTTCAATTTACCGGTGTAATCGCCTAGTCGACAACCAGAGGGTACCAACCGAATCTGTTATCGCGACATTTGTGGGCACAAAATGCCCATCAGAAATAAAATTATGGCCACTGATCTTCCGAGTAGAACCCCTCGCTTCTCGTCCGATTCAGTGCAAGAACTGCTGGAGATTCGGCCACAGTGCGGGAGGATGTAAATCTAACGTTCGTTGTCGCACCTGTGGAGAGAGTCATCCTTCAAGCAATTGTACTGCAACAGTGGAAAAGTGTTGTCTCTGTGGGGGCAGTCACTGCGCCGACAACTCTGACTGTTCCGCTCGTTCCCGGGAGGTTCAAATCCTGGAAGTTATTGACCGCCGCCGCTGTTCACGAAGGGAAGCCATTGACATAGTTAGAGACAGGGCTTTTGGATACTCTGGTATAACAGCGCGCTGCACTTCCAGTATGGACTCAACCCTATCGCAGGCTATTGAAACTGCTGTGGAAAAGGCAGTGAGTAAGGCAATGGATAAACTAATATCTAACCTTTCCGACTGTTTAGTGCAAATTCTTTCAAGCCAGATTGGACAAACAGTACAGACTGGTACAGAACCTGCAGTATTACACATTACTAGTGACGCCACACAGCTACGCAATGTAGTGATGGACGAACTTTCTGCATCTGCAGGCAAGGCTAAGCAGCCAGGAACACAGGTGCACTTGGACCGACATTCGCCTCGGCCGAGTACAAGTACTGATACAGATATGGAACTCGATATAAGAACTAATAAACGTACCAGATCCCCTATCTTCACCGATCTCAAGTCCAAATCTAAACGGAATGAATCAGCTATTTCGCGTGAAGATGCTAACAAGGGTGCAACATGCGCCTCTGCGGTGCGCTCAACACCATAGGTCAGTTGAGGGTACTGCAGTGGAACTGCCGTTCTATATTCTCAGCCTCAACCGACTTACATTACTTTTGCAATAATTTTAATCTTGATATTATAATTCTCCAAGAAACTTGGCTTACACCAGATAAAAATTTCCATCTTGCAGGTTTTCGTTCTTTTCGATTAGATCGCCCATCACGTGGTGGTGGTTTAATGATCCTTGTATCAAGTAAATTATGCCATAAAGCGAAAATTTCTTTCAGAATGTTAGACTACGATTGCGAATTATTAGCATTAGACTTGTGTCTCCCCGGATACCACCCTTTTTCAATCGTAAATTGCTACTTCCCCTCCGGTGTGCAAAGCACGCGTTATCTTGACAGCGTTTTGGTAGCATGTAGAAAGGAAATTGTACTCACAGGAGACTTTAATTCACACCATTTGTCTTGGGGTATAAGGACAGATTCTTGTGGTAGGCGACTGTGGGAATGGACTATTGATCACAACCTCTCCTGTCTGAATAAAGGTCATGTAACATTTGTCCGAGGACAAACTAGCTCAGTATTGGATTTAACGTTTTGCTCCAATGCAATCAAGATTTTGTCATGGGCTGTTCTGGATTCGGCAACTAACAGTGACCATCTTCCTGTAGTTTTTGACATTACTTGTCCAACAATAACTTTAGATCAGCCAAAACGCACATACATCAACCAAAGCAAATTTCAAGCCTGCCTCCGTCATGCCATTTCCAAGCTTGGAAATGCCAGTACTAAGGAGATTGCATCTACGATAGGTTCAATGCTGGAGGGATCTAGAAAAAAATTCTGAATTTTCTATTCCATCCAATAAACGATCCTCCTCTCGTTGGTGGAACGATGAGTGTACGCGCGATTATAGAAGATGAAAAGCCGCTTGGAAAAAACTTCTTCTTAATCAGAGCCCAACAAACTGGAAAGACTATCAATTCCTTGCTGGCGTATTTAAGCGTACAGTGAACCGCGCGAAAGAAGAATACGAGAGTATACATTTTGATTATCTTTCTAAATCAAAGAATAAGCGTGCTTTGTTCGCTTATCTTCGGACAAGAAAAGTACTACCAGCACCTTTAACGTTGCAGTCATGTGTCTTGACGCCGGTAGAAATGAACACTTCTCTAGAAGACATAGCGCAAGGTTTAGAACGCCGCTTCACTGCGAATTTTTCGGCTATTCAGTCCGTTCTGGTAAACTTGCATGAATTTCCAGAAGTTTCTTTAGCTGAATTGAATCAGACAGTATTATGCTTACCGAGGACGGCTCCCGGACCAGATGGGATTACGAACTCTATGTTGAAATGTTTACTCCAGGAATCGCCTAATCTTTTGCTAGAACTAGTGAATTACTCTTTGGGGAATGCATGGATACCTCCAGAATGGAAACTTGCCAAAATTGTATTGTTGCTAAAAATGAAAATGATGCATACAAGTTGGATAACACAAGGCCGATCGCACTGACATCAAACTCAGTGAAATTGGTTGAGAGAATCATCAATATACGAATTAATGAACTTATTACCATGAGGTCTATTCTAAGTCCCTGTCAAATAGGGTTCAGGGCTGGTTGTTCAATTTGGGATGCCCACGTTGACTTAGAAAGTAGGCTTCAATTAGCTCGGCTACATAAAAAATATGCTGCTTTAGTTACCTTAGACATCGCTAAAGCATATGATACCGTGGAGCACTGTATTTTGATAGATCGATTAGAATACCTTGATTTTCCATCATACATAGTAGCGTGGGTTCACAATTTTCTCGCAGACAGGAAATTTTATTGTTTTAAAGATGGGTTTTCATCATCTACTCATACCCAAACGAGGGGAGTACCGCAAGGCTCGGTGCTTTCCCCGGTGCTATTTAATTTACTAATGAGCACCATCCCACGTAAACAGGATATAACAACTTATGTTTATGCAGACGATATCGCATTTTTTGCAATGGCAGATAACATTCAGACCTTATATGAACGGCTGCAGACTTACCTTAATATATTGGAGAGCTGGCTCGATGGCAACAGCTTTTTACTTAATCCAAGTAAATGTGCCCTCCTTGTTTTCCCGCTGCAATACCCTGTGAACATCTCTCTGTCTTACCATCATGAGGATATACCACAGGTGGAATCTGTTAAATACCTTGGAGTAATTTATCACACATCGCTCAACTGGCGATCTCATATCGAATATATCGCCGGAAAAGGTGTGCGGGCCATTGGCATATTACGTAGGCTAAGTAACTACCGCATAGGTATGAGAAGAGACACATTATTAATGATATATCGCATGTATGTTCGTCCCATTTTGGAATTTGGTTGTGTGCTTTTCTCTGGAGTTCCAGCTTACAAGTTGCGGCCTCTAATTCTTCTGGAAAAAGAAGCTTTACGCTTATGCCTTGGCCTTCCCAAAACAGTCGCCAACAATGTGTTATATCTCGAATCGAGGGTCCCTCCGCTTTCTTGTCGAATTCGCCTTCTGACTGTTCAGACATTCTTAAGAATTTATGAATCACCATTACGACATTCAGAAACAGCCTTTATTTCCACCCCGGAATCATTTTTTGCTGCCAGATGGCCGCAATTTCACACGCCACAAATTATATTTGTGCAAAATTTACTGGAGCCTCTAAACGTACGTATATGCGACATCATGCCGAGTCGTTATAATTCAGCCCCGGTAGAAATTCAATTCGACGACATTTTTCCTAATAATGCCAAATTACTTCCCCATAATATTTTGGATGGTTTACTCCAAGATCACCTGCGCCGTATTACAACGAACGTTATTATTGCTACAGACGCATCGCAATACGACGAAAAGTCAGGGGTTGGTATTTTCAGCCCTATTTTAAATTGGATTTATTCCCTTCGACTACCCGATTTCATACCCGTTTTTGTGGCTGAGTTTCTGGCAGTAGTGCTCGCCTTACGCAAGTTAGATACAGCAATTACATCAGCTGTCATAATAACAGATTCCCTATCTCTTTGTGCGGCACTTTCTGTTGGTGCTGATAATCACGTAACAAAGGCGTTCCGTGCATTAGTACCTGCGCATTTAAGAAAAGTGCGATTAGTTTGGGTGCCTGGACATAAAGGTTTGTTTCTTAATGAAATAGCAGAGTCCTTAGCTAAGTCGTCAATCAGCGAACCAATTCTACCGCTCTGTCCATCATCCGCTTATGTGACTGCTGCTCGATTCCGCAGACGTACGCTTATGCAAGTCTTTAAAGGTTCAGCACTAACAAACTCTACAGAATATCGCCATTTATTATATCCCTGGCGAAGAGACTTTTGCCGCACTCGAAAACAAGAAGTAGCTATCACAAGGCTGCGCTGCCGGGTACCAAATCTAAATTTCTATAAACACAGGTCTGCTCAGGCACCTTCGCCACTGTGTGCATTCTGTGATGAACTGGAAACAATAGACCATTTCTTTTTGACCTGCAGGCGGTTTAACACATTACGAAAAACCCTATTAGAAATACCTTTGCATGGCATTGGTATGGACTTATCTCTGCCTGTCATTTTGTCTTTTGGAGCTTCCATTTCTGGTTTCTGTAATGGCACAGTATGCGCGGCCGTCCGGGACTATAATGATGAAACTAATAGGTTGACTAATTAACCAGTTTCATTATCTTAACATGTTCACCTAATTATATACGTATAAAATCAGACTATTGCTCTATTCTAAGAATAAATTTGTTTATGTAAATATTTCTATGCATTACATTAAGCACCACACTTGCCTATAGGCTATCGGTAATCTTTCTGTTATACCTCCATCATTCTAAATCTGAACAGTAAATTTTAAAGCCACTCGATTCTTGGCCAATCCCCCACAGTGGGTATGCGCCACTAACGATAGGAAAACAACAACAACAACAGCTTAGCTCCAGGATTGACTGAATGCGGCAACTGCGACTTTGCATACTCCCGCGTCCCAAATAAAAGCACGACCACGGTACGGCGTCTTGAGCTGCCGTATCGCCTCTCATTATTGAACAATAATAAAAAATTTTGCACCACACGTTTAAGTCACACGTTATTGGCATATTTATGCTTGGCGAACACGAAAAAAATTTCGGTTGGGGGGGGGCGCAACATGTGTTTTCGCGACTGCCTTTCTCTATGACGAGGGTGCAGTAGCAACGAATAGCTGCGCAGTCAAAGAGAAAGAAAACGATGAACATTGATTCCCAACGGGAAATAGCAGTTGTCGAGTGACCATTTCCGACTGGCGACAACAAAGCAATGGACGTTCACACAAGCGGGGTCCAGAGTTATTCGATCTCATGAGTTACAAAACTCCTTATAGCCTCCAATACAGGACTAGGGACACGTCTTGCATCCCTATCCCCAACTCCCGATCAGCAGCTAGCAAATGTTCACTGCACGTGCTGTTCCGTAAGCCCACTAATAAACATATTATTAGTGTTTTGTGATGCCACTCTAAGATGGCGCAACCACGAGCTAAGTTCCGAGAAATCAGGCCTACTGCGTGTCCTTTTTGGGAACACCGTTTCACACCTGTCACGGCCACTGGATAAAAAAACAAGGTGTGGCCTGTTGCGGTGTGTCGCCGTATATTGGCGATCGCATCTGGGCAGAATTTGCAGCTTCTGCCACTTTTTGAGGGAGAGCGCTGACGCTCCTCCAGTATTTCAGTGTGGTTGGTGAGCATCACTGTCGCGTTATCTCCCCGCAGCTCGGCCAGTTCTCTGGCGACGCAAATACCGTGGTGGATGCACAGGTGCTGGTAGCCTTCAACTACGCCTTTCATGTCTCTTGATGCTTGAGGGCTGACGGAAATACTGACACTGGAGTGAGAAGGAACGATGACTGTGTTCCAGCGCATTCAAAGCGCGCCTCCCTCACGACGTGTGGGGCCGCAGTACTGTTTCTGTAGATATCGTTATTTCCTCAGATTTTATTTCAATGACGCCACCATGCTGACTTAAGAATTCCATCCCAAGTATCACATTCCTAGAGTGAAGCTGTTGAATTAGAAAGATTGCGGAATAAATCTGGTTATTGATGAGGATTCCTGCTTTGCAAACAACAGCTAACGTTTTTATATGACCCCCAGCGGTTCTGACTTCAGGGCCTTGCCAAGCAGTCTTCAATTTTTTTAACTTCGTCGCGAAAGACCCACTGACGACTGAATAGTTGGCCCTAGTGTTGACCAGCGCAGTGACGTTGTGGCCGTCGAATATTAGGTCGAGTTCAGTGGTTCCTCCTCGGGCATGCGTTTGAATAGTTGCGTAGGATCACGGCTAGGTCTACTTGCTCCACTGCTTCCATGTTGCGTCGTCACGTCCTCTGTCAGCCACGAAGGTTCGACGTCAAGACTCTTTTCGTCTTGCGGCGAGTGCTTTCGATTACCTTGCGGCGTTGTTGCCGTTGACGACGGAGCATCTTTGGTAGTTCATCGTAAAGCAAACGCACATCTATCGGTTGCTGCCCTTAATTTTCCGAGGAAGGGCTGGGAGATCGTAACCGACCAAGGCCGGTGTACTGCCCGCGGTGCGGCGGGATAGAGCGGCCGCACGATGGCGAACTATATGGTCGTCGGAGTGTCAACTGCGCTCCTGCGAGGTATTCGGTATTATGGTGAGGTCGTTCACGCCCTTTTGGACACGGCGGGCTGATGTCGAAACCCCGTAGATCCGTCTGTCGGTATTGGCAATGGCGTTATGTGTGTTCGGCTTCTCTGCAATGGTAGCAGAGCGAGTGGTTGTCAGGAGCACGTGAAACATCGATTTTCCTCGGCACTCTGCGCTGTCCCGCTGGCAAACGGTAGGACGTCGGTGTTTGTGGTGGGGGCGCTGGCGTCTGGCGACGGAAGTGCGTCAGGACGACTGCTTGGTGTGGGCGTTAAGGAGGGCCGTGAAGGTGGTCTGCAGCAGCATAGCTCATGGCTTGTTGCTTCGGCTCTGGAAGATGAGGAACGGCCAGCGATTGCTGGATCTCCTGGCGTTTGACGTCCGTGATAGAGTCCACGTGAGGCTGCCCTGAAGGGAGAAAGTGGCATAGCTCTTTTTGCTTAATCGCTCGGATCTTCTCACGAAGGTTGCTGGTTCTTAGCACTTGGATGGCGGGACATCTGGTAGACGAGGAATTGCCGTTGTACTGCCCTGTCCGCATCTCCAGTGCTTTCTCTGAGCTAGATGCCTCTGAAATAAATTTGGCGACCGTCTTTGGCAGATTCCTGATCATCCCGGCGAAATGTTGTTGTCTACTCCTAGCATGAGAATGCGAACTTTGTTGTCTTCCGGCATTTCGTTGGCGGCGTGAAGGAAGATTGGATTCATTTCTCCCGCGAAGATAACCACATATTCTTTTGAGATTTGCACCCTCGTCTTCAGTAATGTCGCGGCTCTTTCCTTTCTGGTGATGCTCTTGAACGTGCCCATGAATATGCCCCGTAAGAGATCCCAGGTCTAAAGAGTAGACTCCCGATCCTTCAACCAAGTATTTGCCGCGTCTTCCAGATAAAAGTAGACACGACGGAGCTTCTCTTTCCTGTCTCACAGGTTGAGGGTGGCCGCTAGTGTTAGATCTCTGTCCATGTCTCCACACTCTCGCCGTCCCGACAAGTGATGACAAGGCAAGCCCTTGCGAACCCTTCATGAAAGTCCTCAGCCAATGTTTAAACATTGAAGGACTTTCAAATAATTTGTTTCCATCCATCCGTCCCCATGGCTTGAATATAGAAGATAATTAAAATAAATGTGTTATGCAGGCCAGGCTAAGGCGTCACACCCTGTTATATTAGAAACACGCTGACAAGCGGTAAAATTGAGAAAAAAAATATGCACGCAGTCGGCGGGATTTGAACCCGCGTGGGGAAACCCCAATGATTTTCGAGACCATCGCCTTAACCACTCGGCCACGACTGCTGTTGAAAAAGGTTAGTAGGGTTGCGACCCAGGAGTGCGCATTACTCTTAAAGCCCATCATCTTTATGTTTTCACCCGTTCCCCCATCACGTGTAGCCTAACACTTTTTTTGCAAAAAATCACAACCTAAGCTGAATTTATTTTCCAATCTCTCGACAAATGATGATATGTAATGCAGCGAGCACAGGTCTTGGCCATGTGTCGCGCTAAAAAAAGAAGAAAACCGCGTGGCTCGTGATTCGCGAGCCACGAGGAATCAAGAACAGCTTAGCTCCAGGATTGACTGAATGCGGCAGATGCGACTTAGCATACTACCGCGTCCCAAATAAGAGCACGACCACGATACGGTATTCGGTATTGTGATGAGGTCGTTCACTCCATTTTGGACACGGCGGGCTGATGTCGAAATCCCGAAGATCCGTCTGTCTTTATTGGCAATGACGTTATGTGTGCCCGGCCTGTCTGCAATGGTAGCAGAGCGAGTGGTTGTCAGGGGCACGCGAAACATCGGTTTCCCTCGGCACTCTGCGCTGTCCCGCTTGCAAACGGTAGGACGTTGTTGTTTAGGCGGTGGCGGTGGCGTCTGGCGATGGAAGTGCGAAGGGGCGACGTCTTGGCGTGGGCGTGGAGGAGTAGCGTGACGGCGGGCTGCAGCAGGATAGCTCATGGCTTGTTGCTGTGGCTCTGGAAGCTGACGAACGGCCAGCGATTGCTGTATGTCCTGGCGTACGACATCCGCGATGCAGGCCACGTGAGGCTGCCCTGAAGAAACCAATTAGCGCAGCTCTTCTTGCACGATGGCTCGGATCATCTCACACAGGTCGGTGGTTTTTTGCGCTTGGTTGTCGGCATTGCTAGTAGACGAAAAGTTGCAGTTGTACTGCCGTGTCCGCATCTCTTGTGCTTTTTCTAGGGTAGATGCTTCTGAAAGGAATTCGGCGACCGTCTTTGCGGGTTCCTGATCAGTCCGGCGAAAAGTTCTTGGTGACTCCCAACATGAGGAAGCGAACTTTGTGGTCTCCAAACATTTCGGTGGCGGCGTGAACAAATAGTCGATTCTTTTCTCCCGTGAAGATAGACACATTTTCATTAAGAAATTGCACCTTCGTCTTCAGTAATGTCGCGGCTTTTTCCTCTCGGGTAATGCTCCCAACGTGTCCAAGAATATGCCGTGGAAGAGATCCGAGGTCTCAAGGGCAGACTCCCGATTCTTGAACCAGGTTCTATCCACGTCTTCCAGATAAAAGTAGAAGCAACGGAGCTTCTCTTCCGTGTCTCAATGGTTATATGTGGCCGCTAGTCGTAGGTCTCTATTCATGTTTCCGTGTCTTCACACGACGATCTGTGGAATGGCGGGGTTATATTTTTGGCTGCTGCATCACTACCAATGCGGGAGATGTTGCTGCTGCGATTGTGCCTCTTGTCGTCGTCGCCCTCGTTTTTGTGTTGTCCCTGAGGGGCTCGTAATAAGGGGCTAGTTCTTTCAGTCTGCGGCTGGCTCGACTGTCGCTGGCGGTGGTGGTGTCTTCTGCGCGACGTCGGCTGTGTTCACGGCTTGATGGGGGCGTCCGCTACATGAATACTGCAGAATCTCCACCAGATGCCACAGGGTAATGATGTGGATAAAAACAGACAGAAATCACGAGATTAGGCTATTTATTAGGCCAAACATGTGGCTCGTAACTAAAGAGCAGACTAGAGCGATGCCCACTAGCACTGATAGCGGCGAGCGAACGGAGCGCCGGCCCTCAATCAACTGACAAGTGGTGAGGAGCGTCGGCATTTATACTACAGAGTTTAGAAAAATACTGCCTAGTGGGCTGAGCGGGAGCGAGGAGATGACTCCGTCGCTGGTGACTGCCAATGGCGATCACTTGGTGCGCTGCTGCGCAAGTGGGTGCATCTGCGTTCAATCTGTGCGCTCCACAAGCGCTGCTAAGCTTTCAGTAGACCGAGTGGCGCGAGGCCAACTCTCAACTTTTCCGTACTTTTGCAGAGTTATTTACAAAACGCTTTTTTGTACAATACCTACGCAACTGCTTTCACAGTAGCGTATTTAGCAATATCAAATGAAGATAATATCGTAACATACACCTCACCATTGGTTGCAGCCCACAAAACACACAAACGCGCGCACACACACACACACACACACACACACACACACGCAAATGCACACACGCGCACACGCACACCCCGTTTTGCCATTGTCGACTGCTGAGGACGACTCGGGGAACGTCAACTGAACAATTCGCTTCCGTTTTTGATGTGCCGGTCTTTGATCACAGAGGTTTTGAACTTTCCTTTTGACCGTCTTCTTAGGTACAAGATGTGTTGGGTGATTTGCAAACACTGTAGGGACAGCATAGGGCTTCAAGTGCGGCTTCTCACGGGCAATTCCATTCACGACACTGTTCACCGTAATTTCAAAAGATCGTTCGATGCAGTCACTCTCAAAATGTTGTCCGCAAACGACAGCTTTCGGCGTCAGCCTTCTGCCTGCCCTTTTTATCCTGCTTTCCCATTCTGCAAGCCGTGCTGGGTTCGTCGGTTCGGTGAACAAAGATACCCTTTCCTCATTTGACCGATAACCACTTCAACACAGAGGCACAAAACATGTCCTTTCTTTGCATTGCCCCTTAGCTTTCAATATCTCATTGTGTTGCTGCTCACATCTGGTAAAATACGACAGATAACAGCTGTCAAAACTTATCTTACTCGTGGCGAGGATCTGGCAGCAATTGGACCAGAAAACTTCTTCGCACAAACAGGCACCCACTCGTCTTGCAGCGCCGCTTGCTGCAACTGTGCGCAGTCATCACTTGTCGAACCACCCTCCCTCGTACAAAATGCACGCACTCAGCACACTAGGTAGTATTCTTCTAGACACTGTATTTATTACAATAGGTGACCATAAATAGAGCGAGGGACTGTAGGATACAGCAACTGCTGCGGGCTTGCGGTTCGAAAAAGTAGACGATGGCGAACAGCTCAACCACAAGCCTCAGATAATTAGGGAACCACGTGCGTGGTCGTTCGTTTATCTTTGCCGTGATCAACCATTGTCGGTTGTTCAGTCGTTGGCTGTTCTAACTCGAGCGTGAAAGGCTGAAGTAGGTGTAAATTCCAATGGATTAAAGAAAAGAAATGAGGTGGGCTACGGCTGCGAAGAGAGCCACAGGGACAGGCAGCCTTTAGGTACCGAACGTTAGAGCCAGGGTGTGCAAAGACCATTTTATCACAGATACGTTTGTATTACGCACGAATATAAAGCTCACGCATCACTTCTCTGCGACAAGCAATAAATTGCCGCGCAGGTTCGCCAAGCAAAGTCATTATGGGAACGCGCGGGTGAACTCTACCTGCCATACGAGTTGACCGCTGGCTATTGCACTCTTGTATATACAAAAAACAAAAAAGCTTCACCCAAGAGCAAGTTCACACAAAGGGCTGGACGAGTTCATTTGCGTTTATATTAGTGAAACTGGGCGCAAGAATGGCACACAAAGGAAGAAGTGCGTTAAACAAGCGCAGCAATTTGATTATTCGGCACCGTCTATGTCGCAGTATATTGTTTGGGTGCCACCATGCTGCGAAGCTTAACTAAGAAAAGCGTTCAATTCTGCATCTGCTTTCGACAAACAAATGCATTTTATAGCGCACTGAAGGCTAGAAAAAAATATATCTCAACATGCTCAATCAGCGCTGCGCCTAATGCCGATCGACTGATGACATCGGCCGAGGCAGCAATCCTGAAGTGGACTCTTAGCACACTGCTCCAACCCCATGCCCTGAGATCTTTAAAATGGAGATTTCTTATCTGCAGAAACATATACAATGAAAATTGTCTTCTGTATTTACTCATGTGCTAGCCAAGCTGACATTATACCCCGAGCAGCATAAAGTATTGCACATCATTTTAGTTTGATAAAGTCTCCTTACAGTTCTTTGCTTTTGCAGCGTGTCATCGTCGCAGTCACGGTTAGCCTAAACAAAAAGCTTCTACAGCACTGACATTGTGCGGAGAGGCCTTTTTTTTCACTGGAGTGGCACAAATTGCGCCCGTACCACTGCTAGCCCGTGTGCTGCGTCGACCCGGAAGCCGTCGTATCCCACAGTTCTCAGCGATTTCCCATTATACCGGTCACCTGTCGCCATCGAATGTTCTGGCGTTACCGCTAGAGGAGACGTAGGTTCTAAAGTAATCTGTGATGTTTACGAAGTAGGCGTACTCTTAATAAATCGATCTACTAGAGCCTCGAAGCTTTTCGAACATCGTAGGCGCGGTTTGCGCTGAACGTACTGTAATAAGGTGATGGCAAAACTTGAGGAAAGCAATGTGTCAGTATGTGCTCTCGCGGTGCGTTTCGTTGGTTCAATATGTCAGCTCTTGGAATCTACCCGGTGACATCCTCCCGTAGAATGAAATCTGTGACCCTTTTCATTCCAGGTGTGTCAAGCGAACAGCATTCATAGAGGATGTTGAGACCTATATTCTACAAAAAATTGGCCCTCCTATGGCTAAATGTTCACGTATAAGCAGTAGTAGGTGCTCCTAGTAACGATTCAAAATGTTACCTGTGATTTCCAGCTGAGAAACGCGTTATATTTAGGACCTACTGTCCCCAATAGGAACGGATGTGATAGTGTTTCTCCTGTGAATAGTGGTGGTGCCAGTGCGGGCGCCAGCTGGACTGTCCCGCTGATTCGGGGGCACACTTCAGAATACACCTTCTTTTCTATCGAGCATTCGTGCTTTTGGTCTGACTGAACAACTCCGGGAAGAACCTGCATGCGAGTGACCAGTGGTCTCTAACCCGGAGAGTTATGTCCGGATCTCGTAACCAGCGAAAATCCGTGAGACTGGCGACGATCGGCTGATCACCGCCAGCTCAGTAAGCGTATTACTCACAGTCCAATGAAAGTGCTGGCCACTCTATTTGCAGTAGTAGAGGCCTGTCCCATACTTCAATCTTTTTCAAGCAGTGCTGAAAAACCTTTCCCACACAGAGTAGGCACACTCTCTTGACACATTGCCGATACTCAGGCTGAATGATTTGGAACGATCTCCCTCGCCAGAGTACTGTGACGCTTCTGAACTAGAGTTCGTACGTTCTCTGTGGTATTTTAGCTAATCTCTTTTTTAAAGTCTGGGCGTTCTAAAGTGCTTCAACTCCTTCCAAGAATAGAATCCCTCCTGCTGCACTGGGGCCAAAGTCTAGAGAGGGTTTATTGAGGTCTGAGCAACAGTGCTCTTACCAAGCGCGTTGGTTGGGCTTCTCTTTTCATGGCTCCTTGCCAGTGCAGGTGATCAGCCGAGTATTAGGAGATTTTTTTGCGTTTGGTTCATTACTACTTGCTGGCTAGAGCGGGGACACGCATACAATACTTTCTTTAGTTGTGTGAGCCTTTGACTTGACAAACACACACACACAGATTATATATATATATATATATATATGTATATATATATATATATATATATATATATATATATATATATATATATATATATATATATATATATATATATATATATAGAGTCCAGTAGATCCTCCGTGAGCGGTCACAACGTGGTTTATTTCGGCGTTTCGGCGTAGAGTCTGGCCTTCATCAGGATTAAAGATACAGTTTGTTGGTGCTGAGCTTTATACAATCTCAAATCAGAGGGCAAGGAAAGAAGAAAGAAAGACAGAAAAGAAGAAAGAAAAAAAAGAAAAAAAGAAAAAGGAAAGGAAAAAGAAGAAAAAAGAGAAGAGAAAAATAATATACGGTGGACGCCCCCCGGGTGTCCTCCTTCCACTCTTCCCTCCACTTCCCCCTTCATCTCTCTCCCCCCTCTCCCCTTCACCTTTCTGATGTCAGCGGTCTGTATATGTTTCCGTTCACTAACGCATTCCTCCCGATCAGACGGCCCCTCCTGGCACTGGCGGTTCGGTGTGGGGCAAAAAAGAGCTTTTCAGGAAGTCCTAAGCATTTAACTACTCCGCGCCCTGTCAACATTTCGTCGTAAAAAGAGGGGTGCCCCGTATTTCGGTAGGCTGTGCAAGCGGGTGCAATGCGAATTCTTTGCCCGCTTCTAAATTACGCGTGTTGTGGGGGCCTCCCGGCTGTGCACAGGGTTGCTGTTGGGCATGTCGTGCATATATATACATATATATACATATATATATACATATATATATACATATATATATACACATATATATACACATATATATATATATAGATATAGATATAAATATATATATATAGATAGATAGATAGATAGATAGATAGATAGATAGATAGATAGATAGATAGATAGATAGATAGATAGATAGATAGATAGATAGATAGATAGATAGATAGATGGTTGTGTGTGTGGGTGTGTGTGTGTATCATCGCGCAATTTCTTTAAACAGTGAAATGCAGATTGCTTCAGGCTTACGGCAAATATTAACACGTGCTTGTACTAGTAGGTAGTATGCCAAGGCGAAGGCTCACACCTTTAAAGAAAGAATTGTGCTCGTGTCCCCGCTCTGGCTATCAAGTAGTATTGCGCAGGAACAAAAAATGTGCCTAATACTCGGCCAATCCAATCGACTACGTAAGAGCCACGAAAAGAGGAGAAGAAGTAGCCCAACCGACGCGCTTGCTAAGAGCACTGTTGCTCAGACCTCAATGAATCTTCTTTAGACCCTTGCAGCAAAGTGACGATATACAAGACGGACTACAGCATACACGTCGAACTTCGAAAAACGCTTAGTGAGGTATACGAACATTACCAATCTCTACCAGATAGGCAGGCGGATGTGGCGCCCACCTCACCCCAGGTTGAAACGATGCCAAGCAGTCGACTGGTGACAGCTCCAGGCAGACATCTTCACGAGTCTGATGTGGTTGTGGCACATTTTTCGCGCGCAATACCCGAGTGGTACTTGCAAATTGTGTCAGCAAACTCAAGGAACACACACGCTTGTTGTGGAAATGCTCTGTTAGAGCATATCAAATAGTGGTAGAAAACACAAGAGAGGGCAGTCTAGCCGGCCCTAGAAGTGACAATGTGGCAAGCCGTTGAAAACACTTCAATAAAGTCCTCAGCCTAGTTTGTAAACATTGAAGACCTTTCAAATAAGTTGTTTTCATCCATCTATCACACTTGCTTCGGCTAGAAAAGATGATAAAAATAAATGTTTCATGCAGAACAGGCTAAAGTGTCATACCTCGGCTATCTTCCAAACGCACCGACACGAGGTAAAATGAAGAAAAAAGAATACACGCAGTTAGCGGGATTAGAATCTACATGGAGACATCTCAACGGTTTTCTAGACCATCGCCTTGACCACTCGGCCACGACTGCAGTTCAAAGAGGATTCGTATAGTTGTGACTCCAAGGTGCGGATTACGTAGTAAGCGCATCATCATTTTGTTTCCGCCCATTCCCGCTTGACGTGTGACCTACCACTCCTTTTTTTTTGAGAAAAGTCACAGCGTAAGCTGAATTTATTTCGCATTCTGTCGAAGCATGATGCTATATAATGTAGCGTAGCGCAGATCTTGGCCCTCTGCCATGCTAAAGAAGGAAAAAAACCCTGTGGCTCGTGATGCGCGAGCCACGAGGAATGGAGAATGGCCTAGCTTCAGGCGTGACTGGACGCGGCAGCTGTGACTTCGCGTACGCCCTCGTTCAAAATAAAGCGCGACCACGGCACGGCCTCATCAGCTGTCATCTCGCTTCTCATACTTGAACAATACTGAAAAATCATTGCGTCACAGGTCAAAGTCACACGCCATTGGCTTATTTATGCATGGCGTACTCGGGATTTATTTAAATTGCCGCGGGAGGCCGCCACGTGCGTATTCGCGAGTACCCCCATTTATGGCGAGCGTGCAGTTGCATTGATTAGCTGCGCAGTCGAAGAGGAACAAAACGATGACCGTTAGTTGCCAACGACGACTAGCAGTGGTCGCATGACCATTTGTGACTGGCGACCACAAAGCAACGGAGTTCACACATGGGGGGGGGGGGGGCAGAGTTGATGATGATATATGGTGTTTTTTGGCGTAAGGGCCATTTGATGGCAAAGAGCGCCAGTTCATGGGACATGGAATGTGGACGATGATTGTGATTAGCGGCTGTATAAGGGCCATAAAATTTCTCGCCGTAAGGCGGGTAAAAACATACAAGTAATAAAATCATGACCATGCCGTGAAAGCTGTGTGTGGTGCGAATAGATGAACAAAGTTGGTGATAATAAAAGACGATGGTGCATATGTATGGCATTAGCACAAGTGCCTCACTCGTTCATACCCTTGCGTCCAAGGGCCGTGAGGCAAGTGCTTTCTTGTGTAGCCACCGCAGCGAAAACCTCTCAGGAGAGGTCGTGCTACGGAATGCCCGGGTATATAATATGAAAACAATGAATTTCTTTTAAAAACGCTAGCAATGATTTATAACTAAAAAGCGGTTCCCTACCGACGAACATTGCAGGGTGTAAAGGTATATGTTGTCGGTACGGTAATGGAAAGTGTTGTTTTCTTGTAGTATCCAATTGTTTGCACTGAATTAAAATGTGAAGAACTGTTAGTGCTTCACCACATCTGTCACACAATCGTGGGTCGCCACCGGACAAAAGATATGAGTGGGTCGTGTATGTGTGTCCTATCCTGAGTCTCGTTAGTATTACCTCTGTATGACGCGATTTTGATACTGGCAGCCAATGACCAAGGTGTGGCTTAACAATGTGTTGTTTGTTTTGTGTGTGTGTATCCCACTTGCTCTGCCAGTAGCCCCTGAGGTTTCGTTTGAGAGACGGCTTAAGATCAAGGGCCGGGATTAATATGGGTGTAGGGGCAGTGCTTTTGTGCACGGATGCAGCGAGCTGATCCGCCCTCACGTTGCCTTCGATCTCACGGTGCCCTGGCATCCAGCGACCAAGGTGTGGCTTAATATTGTGTAGTTTGTTTTGTGTGTGTGTGTACCCCACTTGCTCTGCCAGTAGTCCCTGAGGTTTCGTTTGAGAGACGGCTTAAGATCAAGGGCCGGGATTAATATGGGTGTAGGGGCAGTGCTTTTGTGGACGGATGCAGCGAGCTGATCCGCCATCACGTTGCCTTCGATCTCGTGGTGCCCTGGCACCCAGCACACTACAACATGTTCAGTAGGGTTTAGAGCTGGGCTAGTTGGTGAGACATCATTTAACCATATGGTGTAGTAGCGCAAATTCACGGGGACGAAGAGGACAAGAAAACACGACACTCGCTACAACATGTTGTTTGAGTACAACATGTTGTTTGAGTGTGTAGAGTGTGCACAAAATGGAGTAAAGTGAGACAAGGACCAGGTTTTTTTTGTTTTTTAAGACTGTGCAGAGCTGTTACCACACTGAGGGAGTCTGTATAAATTACTGCTTTTTGTATTTGTAATTGTTTGATGTGTTTAGCTGCCACAAGTATCGCGTAAGCTTCTGCCGTGAAGATACTTGTGCCTGGATGTAGAGGGCCAGCATCCGAAAAGGATGGGCCGATGGCAGCGTAGGACACAGAGGAGTTGGACTTGGAGGCATCTGTAAAGAACTCAGGACGTGTGTATTTGTGTTGAAGTTCCAGGAAGTATGTTCGGATATGGGCAATAGGCGCATGTTTTGTAACTTCTAGAAAGGACACATCGCAGTCTATAGTCTGCCATTGCCACGGTGGCGGATATGCTACAGGAGCCATTAAACTGTGTTCAAGTGAGACTCCAGTTTTCTCAGCTAGACTTTTCAGGCGAACTGAGAAGGGCTGCCTCATCGAAGGCCTGTTTTGAAACAAAATTAAGCTCGACAAATCATCAAGAGTAGAGTATGAGGGGTGCTTCTGATCCGCCTTCACCTTAAGAAAATAAACAAAGGACATGTAAGTTCTCTGCAGATGAAGCGACCACTCATTTGACTCAACATAAAGGCTTTCTAAGGGGCTGGTGTGAAAAGCACCCGTAGAAAGGCGGATGCCCAAATGGTGCACGGGGTCAAGATTCTTCAAAGCACTTTGAGTAGCAGACTGATAAACAACGGCCCCATAATCTAAGCGGGTGCGAACGAGGCTTCGATACAGATTCATGAGGCATTGCCTGTCACTACTCCAAGTAGTACGTGACAACACTTTTATAACATTCATGGCTTTTAAACATTTTGTTTTTAAATACTTCATGTGTGGTACGAAGGTCAACTTGTTGTCCAAGATTAAGCCTAAGAATTTATGCTCGGCTTTGACGGACAGACGTTGCCCGTTCAGTCGAATGTCAAGTTCCGAGTGCATGCCTCTCTTTCGAGAGAACAAGACACACGTGCTTTTTTGTGGGTTAAGTCGAAATGCGTTTTCATCTGCCCATTTGGAGACCTTGTTTAAACCCAGCTGAACCTGCCGCTCACACATTGCCAAGTTGGATGACTTGAAGCCAAGCTGAACGTCGTCGACATATGTACAATAGAACATATTGTGGGGGATGGACAAGTACAAAGAATTCATTTTGAAAATAAAAAGTGTGCAACTAAGCACACCACCTCGTGGCTTGCCTGTTTCCTGGACAAATGTTTGGGAGAGAACACTGCCCACACGGACACGGAATGTCCAGTTTGACAGGTAACTTTCGATTATATGAAACATTCTTCCGCGCACGCCAAGGTGGGACAGGTCTCTTAGAATTCCAAAACGCCATGTTGTATCATAAGCCTTTTCGATATCGAGGAATACAGAGAGAAAATGTTGTTTATGGATGAAAGCGTCCCTGATCTGTGCCTCGATACGAACAAGGTGGTCTGTGGTGGATCTACGTTTTCGAAACCCGCACTGAAATGGGTCGAGCAAATTGTTTGTTTCAAGGATATGTACAAGTCGGCAGTTTATCATTTTTTCGAATACTCTGCACAAGCAGCTTGTAAGTGCAATAGGCCTATAACTCGAAGGTAAAGAAGGGTCCTTGCCCTCTTTCAAAATGGGAATAATAATAGCCTCTTTCCAGGAGGTAGGGATATTGCCAGAAAACCAGGTAGCATTGTACAAACAAAGTAAGGTTTTTCGTGTTTCGATTGGTAGGTTTTTAACATTTCATACACCACATGGTCAGAACCTGGGGCAGAAATACTGCAGGAGTTTAGAGACGTTCGCAGCTCCGCTAGACTGAATGCTTGGTTATATGCCTCGTATCTAGTGCATTTGTGTTCGAATTTCTGCTTTTCTATTCTTGTTCTGTATTTTTGGAAAGTGTCAGTATAGTGGGATGAGCTGGACACCTGTTCAAAATGTGCACCGAGGAAGTTTGCCTGATCTTCCAAGGTATCACCCTGAGTGTTTACGAGTGGAAGTGTGTGTACTTGTTTTCCTGCTATCCTACCGACCATGTTCCAGACTTTAGCCTCCTGTGTGTATGAATTGATTCCTGACAAAAACTTCTGCCACCTTTCTCTTCTGGCCTGCCGACGCGTTCTCCTGCCTTGAGACTATTTTCTTGAAGATGTCAAGATTTTCGGCTGTCGGTGAGTTCCGAAGCAGCCTCCAAGCTCTGTTTTGCTGTTTGCGCGCGTTTCGGCATTCAGAATTCCCCCATGGCACACGCCGTTTTCCAGGGTGTCTATTTGTTTGCGGGATGCATTTTGTTGCAGCATCAATCAAAAACTCTGTGAAGTAGTTCACAGCATCATCAATGTTCAAAGTACATATGTCATTCCAACCTAGACGAGCGATGGTATAAAACTGTTCCCAGTCTGCTCTATTTATGAGCCACTTGGGAACACGTGGTGGGCACTCAGTTACTGTAGTTGTGCTCAAAACTATGGGGAAGGGGTCACTTCCGTACAGATTACTGAACTTTCCACTGGAGTAGAGGCACAAGAGATAGAGATACTATGCTTAGGTCTATGGAGGAGTAGGTGTTGTTAGCGAGATTATAATAAGTTGGTTCTTTTCGATTTAGAAGACACGCGCTCGACGAGAGAAGGAACTGTTCGATCAGTCAACCTCGCGCGTCATACCGAGAGTCACCCCATAGCCTGCTATGCGCATTAAAGTCTCCAAGGAGAACATACGGCTCCGGAAGTTCATCAATTAGAGAGTGTATATCACGTTTTTGCAGCTCATAGCTAGGAGGAATGTAAATAGTGCAGATTGTGATCAGTTTATCAAAAATAACTGCTAGAACAGCCACTGCCTCAAGGGATATTTGGATTTGTAAGTGTGTGCATGCAATTCCTTGATTCACTATGATGGCAACACCTCCGGATGATGTCATGGCATCAACACGGTCCTTTCGGAAAATAACGTATCTACGAAGAAAATTTGTGTTTTGAATTAAGGTGTGTTTCTTGTACACACAGCACTTTTGGTGAGTGTTCATGTAAAAGTTTTTGGATGTCGTCAAGGTTTCTGAGAAGGCCCCTGACGTTCCATTGAATAATTTGAGTGTTCATGGTGAATGTAAAATGGCGCTCTGTGTACGAAAAGCGAGTGGCTGTTTAGACAGGGAGTTTGAGTTCACTTAACAGGGCCGTCACCAGGCCCTGTTATCTGCTTTTTTGTTTTCTTGGCGCGCTCCAAGGAGCCACGCCGCTCTTCTCGCACCAAGGGTACCGACGTATCCATTGCCTCCTCGGAGGCATTGGATGCCCGCACGTGCGGGCTGTTAGTTCGAATTTCGGGCCTCGCTGGTGAGGTGAGGCCTTGAGACCGGAGGACTCTGGAGTCTCCGGTCTCTGTTTGGGAGTAGGCGGTGTAGCCTGGGCTGCAGCTGCCTTGGGGGCAGGTGCCACAACCACCGGCTGGGTATGCGCGGGCCGAAGGACTGGCGAGGGCTGGTGCGGAAGTGCCCCCTGCGCGCCGCATCAGCGTATGTAGGTCCATAGAGTGGAGCGACTCTTCGCCGTGCTTCCTTAAATGTAATGTGCTCCTTCACCTTCAACGTAATTATTTCTTTTTCTTTTTTCCAGTATGTGCAGGAGCGTGAATATGCGGCATGGTTTCCTTCGCAGTTTACACAGTGTGGCGGTTGTTTGCAGTTCTCAGACACGTGGCCTAGGACTCCACATTGTGCACAAGTCTGGCGACCGCGACAGGTTTTAGAGCCATGGCCATACCTCTGACATTGGAAGCAACGACGAGGGTTTGGTATATACGGCCTGATAGATGTCTTCGTGTACCCTGTTTGAATGGAATCTGGTAGTTTACTGGATGCAAACGTGAGTATTAAATGTTTCGTCGGTATTTCCTTATTATCTCTTCTGATGATAATTCTCTGTACATTATTGACATTTTGGCTCTTCCACCCTTCCAAAAGTTCAGTTCCGGTCAGGTCAAGTAAGTCCGCGTCAGATACCACTCCGCGAGTGATGTTCATAGATCTGTGTGGAGTTACGGTTATTGGTACGTCACCAAACGTTGAGAGGCTGTGTAGCTTTACAAATTGTGCTTTGTCTCGAATTTCGAGAAGAAGGTCTCCGCTAGCCATTTTTGTTACTTTGTATTCAGCCCCGAGAGTTTCAGTAAGACACCTGGCAACTACGAAAGGAGATACGGTCCTGACTTGTTTTCCGGTTTTTTCACAGTGAATGACGTGGAAGTGGGGAAAAGTTTCTATTGGCTGGTTGAAGAAATTGATGTTGTCGGTGCGTACCCGCTTTAGGCCAGTACGATCAGACAGTAGAGGGAATGCTCCATGCATGCCGGCCTTATTTTTGTTTAGCAGCGTTGGCGGCCACCCACCACGGAGCCCAACAAGGGGACGCTGCAAGTTTGCAGGTGCTGAAAGCTTGCAGACGTCAGCCGTACAACACTGCCATAACCCAATGCGCCTAGACCAAGGTAGGCTATTTTCACAGGGTTAACCCTTGCCGCCTGGAAAATTGGAAGTAAACAGAAGAGAGTAGAAGACAGGACAGATAGATAGTGAGGGATAAAGGCGAAGATGTAGGCAAAGAGAGATAGGAAAAGGCGACTGCCGATTTCCCCTGGGTGGGTCAGCCCAGGGGTGCCGTCTATGTGAAGCCGGGGCCAAAGGGGTGTGTTGCCTCTGCCGGGGGGCCTTAAAGGTCCAATCACCCAGCATTGGCTCAACCCCCAGGATCCCCTTTTCCCCGGACACGACAAAGCCACGCACGGCTAGGCGTGGGAGGGAGTCAAAACTTTCCCGTTAGCTCGGGTCCGTGGTGTCGCTACACACCAAACGCCTACTTGCGCAGGCGCCCCTGCGGGGAGGGGGCCAGGGTTATACAATCTTATGAGTTGCATTACTGCCCATAGCCTCCATTATCAAAGTCAGGACACGTCATGCATGCTCACCCCTTCTGATCAGCAGCTACCAGATTGTCGTGCCACATGTCGAACCGCGCACCCACTAATAAAAGTATTATTTGCGTTTTGTGATGACACTCCCAGATGACGCGATCGTGACCTAACTTCCGAAATATCCTGCCGACTGCGTGTGGGCGAACGCTTTTGAGCAGAGTTGGCAGTTTCAGCCGCTTTTTGGGACGAGAGTTCACTTCCGATGTTTTCAATTTCTTCAACTTATTCTCCACCTCTGTACTTTCAGTGAAAAGTTTACAGGGAACTACTTATTTCACTGTTTTTGCACTTATTTCATGTTTTGTTAGAAAGTCTTCAATGGTTCTGTCAAGTGTAAGTCAGTGGTAAGACATGCAATTTTATGCATACAAAAAGCCTAATTAATTTTTTTACTTTTTTCAGGAAGAGATTCATGGGAAAGCAGCAGGAGTTGCTCACCCACCTGTTGGAGTACAAGACCGTGTATTGTGGGAACACTTCTCTGTGCTTCACTTTACACTAACTCAAACATTTGGATATCTTACAAATTTTGAGGTCAAACTCTTACTATTTTTTGTTATACACGCAGAGTGTGATGTGCGGTATTGCATGAAACATGTTCAATACGGTGCCCGTTGGAACATTTCGATTTGTTAGAAAGGACACTAGGTGGAACTGGCTTTATACAGAAAACTTATTCCTAATAGGAACTGATTGATTGATATGTGGGGTTTAACGTCCCAAAACCACTCTATGATTATGAGAGACGCCGTAGTGGAGGGCTCCGGAAATTTAGACCACCTGGGGTTCTTTAACGTGCACCCAAATCTGAGTACACGGGCCTACAACATTTCCGCCTCCATCGGAAATGCAGCCGCCGCAGCCGGGATTCGAACCCGCGCCCTGCGGGTCAGCAGCCGAGTACCTTAGCCACTAGACCACCGCGGCGGGGCGTCCTAATAGGAACTGCTGGGCTAGTTGACGAGTAATAAGAGTTAAAGAAAGAGCGATAAAGAGACCCATAATATAGTGGAATATGAATGAATCGCACAGTACTATGCGCCACTAGAAAGTTAAGTGTGAGGCCAACCACAAAAAAAAACACACGCATAGTATGAAAAAATTACAAGATGAAAGTATCACGCAGTCGCTGAATGATTACGAACGTGACTAAAGTAACCATACATGTCGTAAATTTCAGCTTATATTACCGCATTGAGCTGTTCTCTTCATTTCTATTTTATGTTGGTTTGTTAACGCACAATTTTAGCTATCAGCTGAAATCCTAACTGCTTTAAAGTATGTATACATTTGTATTCAATTTAGATTCAACCTCATGGCATACCAAGCTCTAGGACACAATATGCTAACCACTATCTGCTATATATACGAAGTTTTAAATTTTAGGCCTGTGATAGCTTAACTTCAAGTGGACTATGCAGTTCAGGTACCCGAATTATTTTGTTGTGGTAATTATGCATAAGCTATAAAGTTAAGAAAAAAACATGAACTTCTTAGGTTCGAGATGACATTAGCTAGCATATAAATATTGTAAACATATCTCAACTAATTATGTACAAATAAAGCATCGGTTTATGGCAGCTGTGTGATAATGCCGACAAGTTCCCAAGCATAGGTCATTCCCCAAAGTCCCATTACTTTACAGACATGTGTGAGTAAACATGTGAAGCCGTATATGAATGCAATGTTGTTTTGCTGGATGATTGAACACTTATAAATTTATTAGTGAATGTACAACAAACTCAGCTGGTCTCAATTGGACTTTTATGTAGAAAACTGAATCTATGATCATATCTCTCAAGTTTTGATGCCACAGGTCAAACTAATGTAATAAAAACTACAACATGCCTACCTTTATGGTTGCATATTTCGTAAAGTAATGCTAGCCTTTTGTACCCATTTGCTCACATTCATGTGTAGACTGACACCAAGTTTCTTGTACATTTCATTTCTTTGGATCGTACTTATATTCTTCGGATTGTGCACTGTGAACAGCACATGATGGTGTGTGTTACAAGATTCTCTGTTCTACTTTCATCTTGGCACACTGCGGATAATAATATACAATGCTTGGGCCATGCCATGCATATTCTTATTGTTTTGTATTAGGTAAGGATACTGTGTATGATAATATGTAAATATACATATGCTTACACTCACATGACAACTGATCCTGTTGTGGTCACAATAAAATATTTCAAACGCTATCTTGAATCATTTGAGGTATGCAATAGAAATCGCTGAAATTCTGCTGGCTCAATATTATGGTTTGTGCTTTTATTACCAAAGAAAAAGAGCATATGTTTTACTCTTCAGAAATATTGTGGAAAACAAATAGCTGACAGGCAAACAGGCTGAACATTTTCGCTCTGGTTATGCATAAATTAGTGGGTGCTTCATCAATCGTAGCATAATTGAAGTGGCGTGTTGCATAAATAAACTAACATAATATGCAGATGACGACACAGTGCTACATAGAGTAAGATTTTCTAGTTTTGTGTCTATTTGCTACACTCCTCGGGGTTTCTATGTTTTGCCTACAAAATTCTGAATGGCGAACAAGCCAACCTGTCTTCTGTGTGTAATGTATACTCGAAATTAAAAACAATTTTTTGTAGAACAGCTGTTTTGTAGAGCAAGACTAATTCTGCACTTGCGGCACTCCTGCTACATCATCTGTGCAGCAGGAGTGCGAATTACACATGGTCATGCATAAGGGCGTTGTGCTTGGGAATTAACTTCAGTATTTAGCGGTAGACCTGACAACTGCCGATTTCTAGTGGTTGTGCTTGACATTAGGGTAAGCCTTAGGCATTTGCTTCAATGCATTTTTGTAATATTTAACATTAAATGTTGATTAGTAAGCTAGAAGTGTCGTATCTTTGGGTAGTTGGTATGACATGATACATATAGCGCGAAAACAGATTGACGGCAAAGAGACAAGAAGGACAAGAAGAGTAGGAAGTTAGTGCTCGTGTTCGTGTCCTTGTCTATTTGTCGTCGTTCTGTTCTCGCTCTATATCTATCATCTTTATTAGTAAAATTGTGGGGTGTCAGTGAGAGCTAAAACAACTAAATATTGAGTTTTGGGTTAGAGAACCACTCTGTGGTGAGCTAAAATACGAGTTGCTAATAAGTGCTGATTGCGGATATAGATTATCGTTCAGCCGCTTAGAAGGCAATTGCTACTGCTATCGCATTTGGCTTGCGACAGTGCGTGTGCAGAGAAGGCATTTGGTGTAGGTGGGTTAGTGTCCTTGTATTGCCTAGGTGGAGAGGTGAGAAGTCCGCTCGGTACATTGACTCATTAGAGAGGGTTGGCACTACGACAAACCTTCGCCCCTTCACTACCGCAGAATAGGAATCCTGTGCATGCTTGTGGTCATTCTGCGTGGGTACCTTTTTTTATTTTTTATATGCTTTGGGAAATGGCAGCGGTGGTGAATGCGCTTGTGGCAGTGGAGAACGATGGAGGATAGCACGCTCTCACTGACCCCTCATAGTCAGCCGCGGCAGAATTTTGAAATGATGACGATGTGACGCTCAGTGTTTCGTCCTTATCTATGAGGATTCTGAGCAGCGGCAACCTGAGACATCTATCTACAACAGAAACACAGGCTGTCTCGAGCAGCGAACACGCCACTGCCATGGGATGCGGCATGTAGAGACAGAAATACTGTAAACAGCTTACAGCGTACGTCCATAAAATGCACATAAGTTCGGCCATCTGAAGATACCTTTTGTCACGCTGCTATCGACAAATTTCGGGCGAGTGAAGCACTGTCGATGTACGGAGAAGTGCTAAATTGGGCGCACGTTTATTATTTGTCTAGCCTCACGAGACAACAAGCCGCATAGTCTGAAGCCGAAAGTGGTCACCGTGTCCTGCATGATAACCATCAGTCTATGCAGTAACCTTGTACAAGCGCTGATACATGCCGCTGCTACGAGAACAAAAGGGCCACAGACGTGTTTGTAGCCGCTTTGTACATTTAAATCTCCATGATAAACTGGGCTAGCTAGTGGTGGCGCTGTAGTATATTGGTTATCGTGTATGCTTTCAGTGAATGCGGTCCCAAGTTCTAGCCCTGTGTCGTGCGCAATTGTAGGCAAATGTCATTTTTGTGCGTGGATAGGTGGATGTACATTTTTAATACGTCCCTGCGACGAACCATAGCAATAAATTTCTCAGAAACAATAATTTCGTGCTTGAAATACTTTTTCGCCCACGCATAAAATGGTGGTTTTAAGGCTATCAAGAGAAGCAGAAAAACTTTTCTGCCCTTCATTCAAACCCCGAATAGAGTTAAATGAAAACAACAACGTTGCCTCCTAAACTCCCTCTTTTGACCCCACTTAATTCGTAAATACAACTTGTTGAGCCTTCTGACAACACAAACCGGCCATGTATGTCAAAAACAGAGCTAGTTTATCGGCAATAAACAATTAGCAAATTTTAATTATTCAAGTTAAATCAAATTTGAGCAATGTTTGTCGATGAATGAGTTCAATGAAGAAGGCTGCCCACTATAAAGATTCGAAGGGGACGGCCCTCGCTTCAGCGTCGTGTTCAAACGAGGAAAAGAAAACTCCACAGAAAGTCCAGAAAAACACCAAAAGGCACCTCACAGCGCTGGTGTCCAAACGAGGAAAACAAAACTCCCAAGAGATCCTACAAAAACAATGCAAATGAGGGTATCAATAAAAAGCTTATTTTAAAGGGCGTTTGACTTATTACCTTTGGGATGCGCGCTGAAACACGATCCAAAAACTCCCTAAAAGGTTAAAACTTATATACATTGTACGACTTGCATAAGCAATGGGTGGTGTTTGTGTCAGATATAAGCATGAAAACGTCGGCGTAACTCAGTTGTATTTTGAGTCTTCCGCATATATATATATATATATATATATATATATATATATATATATATATATATAAATATATAAATATATATATATATATATATATATATTTATATATAGATATATATATATATGTGTATATATATATATATATATATATATATATATATATATACTATGACGCTACGTATGTTGTAGTAAACTTACACAATATTTGACAAGCTATGAATACAACTTCCGAGCAGAGGACAATGAATGCGTGATCGAACTGGAATATACTCTTTACCAAGCCTCCAAAAGTTTTCATATATTTGGGCTCAAAATTTAAACTAAGAAATGTATTGTCCAAATGAAAATTACCAAAATCGTACGAAGCTTTTTGAGTACGCACGGAAACAGTCACTCAATTATCATTATTTTATGTATTTGTTTGTTATAAAATTTATATTCCCTATCGCAGTCGGCATCTCTAATATCAATGACAACGTAACCGCACAACCTGTCCTCAAATAAAGCAGGTAGAAACATTGATTGAGAAATAAAAAGCAAGGACTGATGCTTCGCCAAACAGACTAACATGGCTGAACTAAGGCAGTGATGCCATCGTACGGTAGTTACCATACCATTTTGTACGCACGTATTCTATCAGAAGGAAAGTAAATATTCGGGTGAAACCGACAAGTATTTATTTATATATTATAATGCGCGGTATGCTGCAGGTACATTAGCACTGAAGAGCACCTAGCAACTTAGGAAGCATTACACTGCCAGTTTGGATGCACTAGGGAGATAACGTTGCTCGCTAGGTAGACCGCGCGTACTCGCACCTTGGCTCTATTTACTCTCTGGTGGACTCCGCCTGCGAACGCCTGCGCGCACGGTGTTCCGAATGATAAGAGCGTCTGTACACCATCCATTGATTTTTGCAGTTTTAGTTCCTGTCTCACGCCCTTAATGTCGGCCAAATATTGAGTTTTACTTAGACACGCTGACTGGTGCCTTCGTCAACGTAACCCCGTGATAATATGCACCTTACCATTCCAAGTAATCTAGAAATACAGTTCACATTGCCGAGACCTCCTTCCAAATGTGGCGAATAACTTTTCTGGGAGGCAAGTCATAAATTACGAACGTTATGGCGCAAGTGTTAACAACAACAGGTAAAACAGCAGCGCGGTAAGTCTGCTCAAATTGCTTTGCGTCAGGACCATCTACAAGAATAGGGCTCCCCCTCCACTGCCACGTTTCTCTAAACACATGCAGATTTTTGGAAAACAGTTTTCACCAAAATAAAATTGTTTTGTTTGAGGTAGTCATTCTTAAAACAAGGTGTGGTGAAATGAGCTCCTTTTCAATGTTTTGCCTTTGAACGGCAATAAAATGAAGTTCCAGTTTTTACGACGACAGAGAGTGAAAGCACTTCAGGTAAAACTGCGAAGTCAAAGCAGCCGTTAATTTCGCCTATCAAGTTAACTGCATGTGTGTGCGCGTTCGAAAGATATGACATAAATCAGGGTTGAAAATCAGGACCACCTCAGTAGCTCTTAATCTTCAGTAATGTTTTGTATGTACTGCCGGAGCGTCAACAGCTCAAAGTGCCACATTGGCAATTAGTCATGTTAGCCCGCTTGCTTAGTTCAGCAGCAACTTTCTCAGCCCGGTGATTATGTTATGAAAATTAGAGTACACTTTATGCTCCGAAACAGCCTTCCCCTTGTTTTTGGTCCACATGAAAGCACTGGTGCGGGTATGAGCCAGGAGTTCCGAGGTAGTAATTACTGTGGAAAGCTCGATTGCGGATGAGCCAACGGTCAAGCAAAACAGAGGCAGTTTTTCTGCAAATACCTAGCGATGCTCTTCTAAGTTACACACATACCCAATATATGGAATATTCTAAATGAGGCTGAATATGTGCAGGTTACAGGATATACTTGTTACCTGACGCAGATGTGTAGCGACAACATTGATTTCAGAACTATTAACTCACAGTTGCTTCACTCTCAGCGTCACAATGGCATCCTAAGATGCTTTTTAGTAAATGATTGCGAAAATATGCTCCAAGGAAAAACATAAAGTATATTTCTGCAAGCGCTTTCAGTGGAGTTCTGCAACTAGTTGAACAATTCGGGCTGCTCAACACTGTTTAAAAACAAAAAAATCTTAGGACAAAAACAGAGCTGATCTTATTGTTAACTTCGCTCAAGCATCTAATCACCATCGTCGTCATCACCACCTTGACTACGCCCAATGCAGCGCAAACGCTTCTCACATGTTACGCCAATCAGCCCGGTCTTGCGCTTTCTATTGCCACACTGTACCCGCAAACCTTTCATTCTCGTCGGCGCATCTAGCTCTGTATTCCCTTCGTGCATTTGCCTTCCCTCGGAATCCAGTCAGTTATTTTTAATGACTAGTGGTTATCCTGCCTACGCATTAGGTGCGCGGCTCATTTCCATTCTTTTTTCTTGATTTCAACTGATATCCTTACCCCGGTTTGTTCCGGGAAAAACTCCAGTCTCTTCTTGTCTCATAGGGTTACCCCTGTCATATTTCTTTTCATCACTCGTTGTGTCGTCCTCAATTTAGGCTGAACTGTCTTTGAAAACCTCGAGCTTTCTGCTCCATAGGTAAGTACTGACAAGATGCAGCTGCTATATACCTTCCTCTTGAGGGTTAGTGGCAGATTACCATTCATAATTTGAGACTGATTGCTGATTTTGAGTCACCTCCTCCTTACTCATCGTGTTATTTCACTCCAAGGCTCGGCTTCATGGTTACTACCAGTCCTAGATGGAAATATTTTTTAAAACTTCCAGCGTCTCTGCACCTGGCGCAAAGTGCTGTTTGCTCCACCTATCCTAAAGTGCCGAGATGCTTGCACAATATTTTGGTTTTGGACGTTGATTTTCAGACGTACTTTTCTGCTTTTTGTGTCCCAATTAGTAATCATCAGCTGTAATTTCTCCCCTGAGTTACTCATCAAAGCAATGTCATCAGCGAATCGCTGGTTACTAAGGTACTCTCTACTAAATCTTATTCGTAACTCTTCTCAATCTAGGGTCCGAAATATTTCCTGTAAACACGTAGTGAATATTGATACGTGTTTGGAACTGTCGCACCAACACAGCTGAATTGGCACCCAAATGAAGAAGACGACCACGTGGTTGTAGTGGGTTGGACTCTGAAGCTTCTCCCGTTGGCCTGCTTGACTGTGCGCTCTCCAAGCCGTTAGCAAGACCAGCTCTCGGTGAATAAATCTTTCCCGTAACATCTTTTGGTGGAAGGTGCTGGGTCTTCACTCAACCCGGCTCTGGAACTCCGCAGTGGACGCCAGCTTTGTCCAGCCGCGATGCCTGAAACTGGCATTCAGGCCTCGCCATCCGCACCGGCTCCATCACCTGTGATTCCCCCCCATCTTCTCGACCCTGGCACGTTTTCCGGGACGGACAGCACGGACGTCGAAGAATGGCTCGCATTATTCGAGCGCGTCAGCAAGCACTACAGGTGGGACGAAACGCTTATGCTGGCAAATATTCTATTCTACCTACGTGGTACGGCACGCGCCTGGTATGAGACGCATGAAGAAGAATTAACCAGCTGGGACACATGCAAGCAAAAGCTTCGCGATTTGTTCGGTCGGTCAGTTGCTCGTCAGATGGCAGCCAGGCAGGAACTCGCGTCGCGTGTTCAATCATCGACGGAGTCGTACGTCACGTACATCCAAGACGTACTGGCACTGTGCCGGAAGACGGACAAAAACATGTCCGAGGCGGACAAGATCAGCAACGTGTTGAAAGGCATTGCTGATGATGCTTTGAACATACTAATGTGCAAGAACTGCACCACTGTCAACTTCATCATATCTGAACGCCGGCGATTTGAGCAAGCTAAAAGCAGGCGAATCACCCACCAAATCACGAGACTACCCAACACTGCTGCGACTTCGTCTTGCGAGGATTCTGCAGCGCCCCGTTCACTTGCCCCTCCTGCAAATATCGCAAGGATTGTTCGCCAGGAGCTGGAAGCCATGGCACCCGCTTCCTATCAGCCCCCTGCGCAAGAGAACTGGGCAACAGTCTCGCTTATTCAAGCCGTCGTACGTCAGGAGTTTGCTAACCTGGGCGTCCAGGTTCCCCAGCCCGCCAGGCTTATGCCGCAGCCCATGAGCTCCACAACGCTGACCACCACTCTGCTCCACTTGTCGCTGCGGCAGCTTCGACTCCTCGGTTTCCACCACGCTACCGAAATCCATCTGAGTGGCGCACGCATGATGATCGACCAATCTGCTTTTCTTGCTCTCGAGTTGGGCACATCTCCCGCCATTGCCGCAACAGGTCGTATTTCCGGCCAAGCTTTCGTAATGTAGATCGCCGTCAGGACCGCGGACACTATTCGCAACCCGGTTTTCCGGATGACCATATTCTGGACCCTTCAGCTCGCCGTTCATTTCCACGCTCCGAACCGTCCTACGCTGACGTCGTCGCCCAGAGAAACTGGTCCAGCCGCTCGCCGTCACCTCAGGGTCGGCCGTCACGCTCCCCTCAACGCCGCCGCTCTCTGTCACCGGCTTATTCTGCCCATTCCCCGGGAAACTGACGAGTGCAGCTCCTGGAGGTGGCGCTGCGTTGACGACTCGGAACGAAAACCCTCAACCGGCTACAAATTCAAGACGCAATTTACTTCGGGTGTTCATTGATGGCCACGCCGTTACTTCTCTAATGGACACTGGTGCCCAAGTATCTGTTATGAGTTCTACACTTCGATCTCGCCGGAAAAAGGTTATCACACCAGCTATGTTCTCTACTGTTCGAGTCGCCAACGGAAGTCGAACATCGGTGCTTGGTATGTGCACTGCCCGCGTTACTGTTGCTGGCCACCACACTTCCGTTCTCTTCGCAGTCCTCGATGCTTGCCCACACGACGTCATCCTTGGAATTGGCTTCTTAACCGCCCACTCCGCCCTCATCGATTGTTCTACCGGTATCTTACGGCTCGAATTGCCTTTGTGCTCTGATTTCACTCCTCCAAGTCGCACTCGGCTACGATCCGTGGAGTCTCTACGGCTACCGCCACAGGCTGCTATGTACATTCCTCTGTCGCCCTTCCCGTCCGTTCCTGATGGATACTATCTGGTAGCTCCCCTCATTGATTTGACTCTTACGCACCACATCGCACTACCACATACTATAGTGGTTATTGCTAACAACACGGTGCTACTTCCAGTTCTGAACTTCTCTACGTCGACCCAAGTGCTTCCCCAAGGCATCACTTTAGCCGATCTTTCCACCCTTGATGAATGTTCGATTTGTTTTTTTACACCTGACACTAAGACCATGACGAAACCTGTCATCACGTCGCAAAATAAGGCGTTCCTCGACAAAATGATATCCAGTGACCTCTTACCTTCCCAAGTTGCGGCGCTCCGGGGTGTTCTATTTTCTTACCTGGATATCTTTGACGTTGACGACCGTCCCCTGTGCCGCACAAGTGCCGTAACCCACCGCATCGAAACCGGCGACGCCAGTCCACTTCACAAACGCCCTTATCGCGTGTCACGTGCTGAGCGCCAAGTAATACAGACGGAGGTCGAGAAAATGCTCAGTAAAGACGTCAATGAGCCGTCATCGAGTCCTTGGGCCTCCCCTGTGGTCTTAGTTAAAAAAAGGACAACACCTGGCGTTTTTGCGTCGACTATCGCCACCTGAATTGGATCACCAAGAAGGACGTTTATCCTTTACCTCGAATCGATGATGCGCTCGACTGCCTCTACGGCGCCAACTATTTCTCGTCCCTTGACCTTCGATCCGGATACTGGCAAATTTCGGTCGACGACCACGACCGCGAGAAGACGGCATTCATCACACCCGACGGCCTTTACCAATTCAAGGTCATGTCTTTTGGTTTGTGCAATGCCCCGGCTACTTTTGAACGTATGATGGACTCTCTTCTTCGCGGTTTCAAATGGTCGACCTGCCTCTGCTATCTGGATGATGTAATAGTTTTCTCGCCCTCCTTTGAAAGCCACCTGTCTCGTCTCTCCGCAATTCTTGACGTTTTTCGTTGCGCTGGTCTCCAACTCAATTCGTCGAAATGCTCATTTGGACGTCGGCAGATTAAACTACTCGGCCACCTTGTTGACGCCACTGGTGTTCAACCCGACCCTGACAAAGTCCGTGCAGTTCGAGAATTCTCGGTTCCGCGTTCCACACAAGAAGTTCGCAGTTTTATTGGGCTCTGCTCATACTTCCGCCACTTTGTCTTCAATTTCGCGGATATTGCTAGGCCCCTCACGGATCTCCTCAAAAAGAATGTGGCATTTTCTTCGGGAAGGGACCAAGAACATTCCTTCGCGTCGCTAATTACCGCCCTCACATCACCACCTGTGTGTGCTCATTTTGATCCAGCGGCTCGAACAGAGCTTCGCACCGATGCAAGCGGCCATGGCATTGGTGCTATACTCGCTCAGATACAGAATGGCACCAACCGTGTGATAGCCTATGCTAGCCGTCTTTTGTCGCAAGCGGAACAAAATTATTCCATCACTGAGCGGGAGTGCTTAGCCCTCGTTTGGGCTATTGCGAAATTCCGTCCGTACTTATACGGACGTCCGTTCGCAGTCATCACGGACCATCATGCGCTTTGCTGGCTGTCGACGCTTAAGGACCCTACAGGAAGACTCGGCCGATGGGCACTTCGATTACAGGAGTACACGTTCTCGGTTGTTTACAAATCTGGAAAGCTGCACAGCGATGCTGACTGCTTATCCCGGCCCCCTGTTGATCCACCTAGCTCCACTGATTTGGAATCCGATGCCTGCGTTTTAGCCATCACTGACTTTCTGAACGTGGCTGACGAACAGCGCCAAGATCCATCGCTGCTCACCATCATTGACTGCCTTCAATCGCGTTACGCTGACCCTTCTCTTAGCAGATACCTGCTTCAAGACAACGTTTTGTACCGCCGCAACTTACACCCCGACGGCGCCGAACTTCTACTCGTCGTACCGCATCACCTGCGAAAGGATGTTCTGCGACAATTCCACGGCGCTCCAACTTCTGGACATCTAGGAGTCTCCAGAACTTATGACCGCATTCGACGACGAGTATTCTGGAAGGGTCCGTACCGCTCTGTTCGCCGTTACGTCACATCTTGTGACCTCTGCCAGCGCCGAAAGAAGCCTACGACTCCCCCTGCCGGTCTACTTCAACCTATTGAAGTTCCAGCCGAGCCATTTTATCGAGTGGGGTTGGACTTGCTAGGCCCTTTTCCTACTTCTACAACTGGAAATAAATAGATTGCAGTGGCCACAGACTATGCCACTCGGTATGCAATCACTCGAGCGCTACCAACCAGCTGCGCAAGCGACGTTGCCGACTTCCTGCTGTACGACATTCTCCAGCACGGCGCTCCGACTCACCTGCTCACAGACCGTGGTCGCTACTTTCTATCTCGTGTGGTTGATGATCTACTCCGATCTTGTGCTACCCGTCACAACTTCACCACATTTTACCACCCTCAGACTAACGGCATTACGGAGAGACTAAACCGCACATTGACGGACATGCTTTCCATGTACGTATCTACCGACCACACTGATTGGGACATAGCACTTCCGTTCGTAACCTTCGCCTATAACTCGTCGCGTCATGAAACAGCGGGCTACTCCCCATTTTATCTACTCTACGGACGTCATCCCTTACTGCCCTTCGACACACTGCTTTCATCAGACCACCCATCCTCCACCTCGTACGCTCAGGATGCAATCACCCGTGCCCTCACGGCATTTGCGGTAGCGCGTGCTCGGTTATCGTCGTCGCAGACAGCACAGAAGTCTCTTTATGACCGTCGATATAGAGATGCCGTTTTTTCTGCGGGATCTCTTGTTCTCCTGTGGCTCCCATCTCGACGTGTTGGCCTCTGCGAGAAACTACTACGCGATACGCTGGGCCCTACCGAGACATTCGTCAGGTCACACCTGTGACCTACGAGATTGCCGCTACCACAAACTCATCAGCTGCTGCTCCCAGAACGGAAGTGGTCCACGTTTCTCGTCTCAAGCCCTACAACGCCAACTCGCTCATTTAACAGGCACCGAGACGGTGCCTTACGGGCCGGGGTGATGATACGTGTATGGAACTGTCGCACCAACACAGCTGAATTGGCACCCAAATGAAGAAGACGACAACGTGGTTGTAGTGGGTTGGACTCTGAAGCTTCTCCCGTTGGCCTGCTTGACTGTGCGCTCTCCAAGCCGTTAGCAAGACCAGCTCTCGGTGATATCTTTCCCGTAACAATATCAATGAATTGATTGACGGACAGGAAGCTGATCAGCCTGTAACTTTTCAAGTCCTTCACGTCTCTTTTCTCATGGACTAGGTGGATGTTGGGGTTCTGCAAATATTCTGGTACCTATACCGTGAAGAGGCACTTCGTATACATGGTGGCTAATTTTTCTTGCACATTTTTCTCCGTCATCTTTCAGTAGATATGTTGTTACCTTATCCTCACCAGCGGCATTGCCTCTTTCAAAACCTTCCAGGACTTTCCTTACTTCCCCTGACGTTACTGGTAGGATGTCGAATTCCTTTGGTCCATTACTGTTTCTCACGATATCATCTTTGTCCTTCTTTGTCCTTTTGGCTTCTGCACAGCTCTGTGTAAGACTCCTCCGCTATCTCTACTATCCTATTCATATTAGTTATTACATTGCCTTCCTGGAACCTTAATGCATACACTCAATTTTCGCATAAGCACAAGTGTGCCTTCGCATCTTTTAGACTGCTACCGCTTTTGACCGCTTGCTCAATTTTTTAATAGTATACCTTCTGACGTCGGCTACCTTGCGCCTATTGATTAGATACGAAAGTTTCACTAGCTCTATATTGTCAGATGCATTTGGGGCTTTCATCGTTTGTCGTATTTTAATAAGAATTTTCGTCTCCTGCGATAGTTTTCTAGTTTCCTGTCTAGTGAGTGTACTTCCAACTTCAATTGCCCACTCTTTGTTGATACTAGTGAGATTATCAATCATTGTGGTAATGCTAAAGTCGGCAACCCAATATCGTGCCTCAAATTTATACTGAAGCGAAACTTTGAATTTCTGTATTTTTTCTCTCAGTGCCAGTTTACTGATTGGCTGTGGTGTTTCAGTGTTCGTCTGATTTTTTTTTTAAATCTAGGTGAACACGAGCTCTTTCCATTCAATGATTACTGCATCTGATCTTCCCTATTACTTCAACATCCTGTACAATGCCTTGTTGTGCACATAGAATGAAGTCTCATTTTTAGTTACCTCCATTAGGATTTCGCTACTTCCACATACGGTTAGTCTTTTTTTCTGAAGAAGATATACAATATCCGTAAATTAATAGGTTCTGCAAACTCTACTAACAACTTCCCTCTGGCATTGATAGAGCCGAAGCCATATTCCCATACTGCATAGTTGCCGCCTGTTTTTTGCCCACTTTGGCTATAAAGTCGCCCATCAAAATAATATATTGTGTCTTTAATTTATTATTGGCCAGCTCCAAGTCTTCATAGAAGCTTTCAACCAAATGATCATCATGGCTCAACATAGGCGTGTATGCCTGTACCACCTTTATCTTGTACCTTTCGATAAACTTCTTTACATACTTCGCACCCCCTCACTGATGCAATATTATTTCTCTATGCGGCCAGCAATATTCTTGTGTATTAGAGAACCCACGTTTAGATCCTTTTTGTCAACTAATTCGTAGTAGCATAGGACATATCCATTCTTCAGCACTGTATAGTCATCAGGTGTCCTAACTTCGCCGAGCCGTAATACAACCTATTTACCACTTTCCGATCTCTCTAATAGCACAGCTCAACGGCCCTCTTTGAATAGGGCTCCAGCGCTGAAGGTAGCCAAGTTCAGATTCCAATGGCGGCCTATCCATATCCAAGGCTCGAATATTCAGCCACATTTTAATATTTACCATGTATTTTTTGCTTTGAAATGTAACTATTCTAGAGTTGAAGAGGTTGCAGTGTTTACTCAAGAAACTTCTACTGTCACTTTTTTTACTGCGAAAATATTGTGCGAATGAAGTGCTTCAGCGAAGATGACACAATGCATGTGGTCAAAAGAATTTTGACGAAATATTTGACACATCAAGGAAATACCATTATGACGTACACTAGAGTACTGTACAGCCCGGCACGTGGAACAGAATGGGCCGCGCAAGGTTTTGTTGGATCAAATCCGTGAGTGGTGGACTCGGGCCAGTGTGAGGCCAGTATTAGGGCCGGGTCACATACATATCGACACAATGGAGTGTGTACGCTGTTTGGCATTGTTGTTTGAACTTGATACCCTATTTAAAATCCTTGGCTGGTGGATGCTGATTTGTCGGTCAATTTGGTGGAAATAATAGTGTGTATGGTGGAAATATTAGTGTATATGGTGAAATATATTAGTGTATATGGTGGAAATATTAGTGTGTGTGGTGGAAATATTAGTGTCTTTGGTGAAAATATTAGTGTCTATGGTGGAAATATTAGTGTATATGGTGGAAATATTCGTAGATGTGGTAGAAATATTAGTGTATGGTGGAAATAATAGTGTATATGGTGGAAATATTCGTAGATATGATGGCAACTGTAGTGGGCATAATGGCTGATGACGGCGAGAGTGGAAAAATTGATGGCAGAAGGTGGTGACATGCCATTGATGATGATGGAAAATGCCGGCTGATGACGGCTAGAGAGGAAAAAAATGGTGACAGGTGGTGGTGGCGTTCCAATGGTGATGATGGGAAATGGCAGCTTATGAAGGCTAGATTGTGAAAAAATGGCGGAAGATGGTGGTGGTTGCGAGGCAATGGTAGCGACAGTGGAAAACGCCTGCTAATGATGGCGAGGCAAAACATGTTTGGTGGAAAGCTTGGTGAGCAATGTAGATGACGATGGCGTGATGGCAGCTTGGTGGATGATGGTGGCATTGTAATGAAGCACTTGTGAGTAAGTGAAATCAATTATTTGTAGTGTTTCGTTCTTGAATGGGCACAGATATGTTTACGGTCAAACGAAACTAATGCTGCTCATTACGCTTTCTAGCACGTTGATTTTTTTTTCTTATGGTGTCAACAAGCCTTCAATTTTTGTGGAGCTTAGATTATGCGGCCGTGAATATGTGTACATCTCGCACATGTACTTACATCAGTGACATTCGCAAAGTGTTTGTTGTGATGTTTAGAAGACTAGGGGTATCCCTGTGAACAGTGACAACAAATGGTTTACATCCACGCGCAGTTGTCGAGAGATGAATGATTTCTAGTTCGTATTCGCCCCTTTCAATATTAGAGCAGAACACAGCGGTCACATGATGTCTCCGCGCTAGAAACGAAACTCTGGCAATTCTCGCACACTATTTCTTTAGCCTTATGAAAAAGGCAAAATGCGTGCGAATATGTTTAAACTTTCTCTTTCGACATGTGTCGAGATGAGCCCTAGCGAAGTTGACTTCCACCCTTATATTTTACCACCACAATTTCCGCCGATAGTTCAACTGACCGAGACCGTACAAGTGTTATCGGTGCTTCTGGGCTTTAGAATACACAATTTGGAAGAGTAAAATGACAATAAAGCACAGCTGTGGCAACATTTAACCTAAATGCACCCTTTTTGATTGTGTACGTTGTTCACGCAAGGAGCGATGAACAACGATGCGACGCACTTGAACCACTTCCACGAAATGTACGCCTCCCCTCACCGACAGCCACCGGTAGCACTCGTCAGCACTTCACTTGCTCTTATGCGAGAACACAGACTCGTCTATTCGTATGGTTACCGAACCAATATGATAGCATAATGTTTCTGGCACACAGCATTTGTTTTGGCCAAGCTGTTATGTAGTTGTTCATAAGTACAGAGCAACAGTGGTGCGCTAGCACGACTGCGCTGTGCGTTGCGCGAAAAACATCACAATTGACTGTGTAGGCGTATTCATCGAATGTACATAAAAGGGTCATAAAGTCTGAGCATATATCGCCGTTCGGAAGGAGCCAGAAACGGATATTAAACTTGGCAGTAACCACCAATAAACTCTACCTGCTCCTCAGTCCACTGAGTTTTTTTGTGGTTGTAAATTGTAACAAAAATATAGCGCTGTTGCCATTATCGCAGTGGCAATCGTCACAGGCAGCAGTTTTTCGTGTTTATCAAATGTGCAAATTAGAGTATCAGGTGCAGAATCCGGCAATATCGAGTATGCGACAAACAGAACTGAAGTTAAACAGCGAGTTCGTGAGTTGACTACTACTTTAACGGTAAAGCTCGCACCTGGCCGTGTGGTGCAGTGGTTATTGTGCTCAGTTGGGATTCCAAATGTGGCAGATAGATTCTACGATGTCGCAGTGTTTCTTTAAAGATGTTTTCTACATCGTTTTAATACATTTATTTTTGTTATTTCTTTTGTGGCAGCTCGTAACGGTGGTTCAGACGCTGCTTCGCGCTCCAACATTGCCAGCTAGAGCGCGGCATTCACCGTCCCCTCTACCATTCGCCTCGATACACCACGTGCCACCAACATTTACAGCATCAAAATCCACCAAATCGTGGATGGTGGACTCCACCATTCCTATGATGGACGTTTTTTCAATAGGGTCGTTTTTTTCAATTTTGTCGACTGGAATGCTGACGCCTTCTGACATCCCCAACCATGAGCCACAAACAGTCACACTTTGCTCCCATGTTTTCACCAACGCGTTTGGCCATCGGTGACTGGGCAACCCATTTTTGCGCTCTTGGCCCTTACGGGTACCACGCTCCCAACACCTTACACACCCCGTTCGACAGAGAGCTAAATAGGCTGCCGTCGGGTTCACTTCAGTGCTTTTACTGAGAGTTGCTTAAGAAGCGCTTAGTTCTTTCTTCATTAAAGGCAACAGTGTCAAAGACCGAAGGTGTTTCATGTAGATGACGAGATAGGCATCCTTAGGAAACAGCACGGAAATCGGCTCGCCGGCTAACTGGTGTGGCTCGCTTAGACAGATCTATGGCTCTGCGGTAGTGGCGAATCGGGAAGAAGAGTGGGTTAGAGCACTTCCTTCTTCTTATCGTAAAAACTTATTGAACGTTGGGGACAGTTGCATGCCAAGGATTTGATACGACAGCGTTAATTTAGTAACGCTGCTCAGCCTGGTGTATTTATCTCAGAAGCAGCTATCAAAATTGATTATTTCATTGTATTGCGCATTAAATTAGGTTGCAAAAGACTTGATGCATTAACTCAACAGACCCAGCCCGTATGCCATTCATGTAGACTCAGACTAAATTTTTGCCATTTATTAGTTGCGAAGCAGTTTATGACGAAGTTCAATCTGGTGTGCGCGAACATCTTTATTGTGCATAGGCGAAAGCTGGCCTAAGCACAGCCAAAACACGCGCCAGGTCGTTCAGGCCTGTGTAAGCGGCTGGGTAAGACGTTGTGGCCTCTCTCCTTCACACTCTTATCAATGATGTGATGACGTCGGGGAATGAGATTCTGCAGACCCGTGAAGAACCAACACGTTCTAACTTAGTCTGAACGCGCTGGCGCACTATAGCGCTTTTGGGCTTGCGTAAGGCGCTGTGTAAGAGGCTGAGCTAGGCCTCTCCCCTTTACACGCTCAGCAACCACATGAAGGCGTCGGGGATTCTGAAGATACGTAATGAACCGACGTGCCTCTGTATAGCGTGGCGATGAACCCACGTACCATGCTCTAACAAGAGTTTAGAACGAGTAACACCAACAAAAACTATACAGTAAATTCATTGGGTGATTTACTTGCAAGGACTCATTACATTACCAAGGTGTCCACGATGAACAAAACTTTCGTCTATGCTCTGCTTCCCATGCTGGTCATGCTTCCTTTTATGGCAGATTGTGTAATTTTCACCGTATTGGGGCAACATATTTTGTGGTCGTTCTTTGAAATGCAAAATAAACAACTTGTGGTTTGTACTGAGTATGTTAAACAGCCAGCTGATACTCTAGATATAACTTTTAATGTCCTGCAAATATTCTGTGAAATTGTTCCGAGCGTAATTAACGAAGAGTGTACTGTACCAGTGAACGTCTTGACACTCAAAGAAGTTGTCAGAACACTCTAAACAATGTTCGCGGCAGGTACCTTCACAGTAACTGACGATTCGACAGTGCCTCATTTATTCTCAAGGTACTTTTGGCTTAAACGGGCCGGGCCGTGTGAGGTACAGGCGTAATTTAAAACACTGCGCTGTGTGTGCTGGAGCATAGCGTTTGCAGGCTGGCCCTGTCCGAGGTTGGAGAATTCTACCCACGCAGTGCTCCAACAACACGAATCGCCAATTAAAGCTCGAAAGATACAGGATTCGGAACCACAAAAGCTGACTGCCAAGCAAGTGTAGGTTCAGTTGAACGGTGTTTCCTCTTGTTTCATGGTAACGTTTGTGGTCGAGGATAGCGTTGACACCGACCCTGGCGGTTTTGCAGGTCAGACGCGGCAAACTCAGCGATATATACATGTTTAATTTAGCCACTAAAATATTAAACTTGAGGCTGCCTTTGCAGTTGATATGTGGGGTTAACCATACTAAAACTACCTTATAATTATGAGAGACGCTGTAGTGGAGGGCTCTGCAAATTTTGACCACCTGGAGTTCTTTACCGTGCACCTAAATCTGAGCACACGGGCCTACAACATTTCCGCCTCCATCGGAAATGCAGCCGCTGCAGTTGGGATTCAAACCTGCGACCTACTGGTGAGAAGGCAAGTATTGCAACCACTTGATTGCTGCAGTGGGGCGCTTTTGCAAGTTGGAGATCACTCTTCAACTACCGGCTGTCAGAGGGCCTGGGCTACCACAGAAAGTCACCGCGTGCTGGTTCCGCTCTGAATAAAGCCTCCGACTTTATGGGGAGTCCTAGGGCTGCTTTATTCATTTTCCTCACGACTATTCAATAATAGTTTTGTCATGTTATGCTGCTTTGATGAAGACGAGATGCCACCTAGACAAGGGTGCACGCAACAGGTAGGCTTTGCCGCCACGCGCAAGCATCATTTATTGAAAGATTAACGGACCCAAATGTCTAAACTACCAAAAATACAACAGACTCAATGGATGTTCCAGGAGTTCATTGTTTTTGGCCAAGTTTAGCTCGAGTACCTGCAGGACGTGTTATCGCCTGTAGGTAAATGACATGAAATGATTTCTTTGGCTACTGGTCATTCGAGTGCAATATTTGGCTTTCTGCCCCTAAACGTTAAAACATTTGCTTAAAAAGTTTCGCCCATACACACAAACAATCAGGTTTCCTTCCACCCAGACAATTCTTATAATGCTGTACATGGAAACTCCACAGATAGCCCAATAAACTGCACGCCAACGTCGCTACAGCCCTAAAATTGGGCTTGTCTTTTCTCACACATTGGAGTACCAGAACGCAGATGAACTTTGTCGGAAGCAAACAGTGGCGTCGTTAGTAGGTGTGATGGTTGAGCACTGATAGAGATATATTTAAATTAACAGAATAAAAAACTAATAATTTATAATTTTATTTCTTCACTAATAAATACGTTTGATGGTTTTGGCGCAAAATTAACAGCACCATTCCACTATATTTTCTAGCGTAAAACGTGCAGAAGCCCGCGTTCGCACTCAGCGAAACAATGGCGCTGCGTTCGCTTGACGTATGATGTAATGCTCAAGAACAGAAGCATGAACATCAGTTGAGGGCCTAATGACATGTGCGTACGTGTTTGAGAAGTTCTAATTATGCCACGTGGGCTTCGAGATTACCCCCAGGGACACGTCACCGAAATTAATCGTGGAGGCAAGGACTGCCTAGCGCTTGAAGCTGTAAACTCATCTCACACAGGCGCATGGCAAGATGTGTTTTTGGAGGGGGGCAGCTCATGGTATCGATTGGGGGAGGTGTTTGGAGGCATGCACCGATAAAATGGCGGGTTTTTGCCGAGTAGGCTACAGCAAAAAAAAACATTCGTGGGGGAAAGAGTTTGCAGGAGCACTATAGCCTCCCCTGTCTACGCCAGTGATCTCACGTGACGACGAGCGCTAGAAAGACTGGAACTACCTGCTTTTTTTCGCGTTTATAAATGATAGAAAACGTAAATATGACAGTGGCAGACCACAGTTTCACCCTGTCAAAGCATTACCCTAATAATAACGTGTGGAGGGCTATCGGCATCGTAATTGCTTCAGAGCGTGACTGGAAAGAATCTACGTATATTTCACGGGCCCTTGAGATAAAAAATACTACCACTGTAGAAAACCACGCGCCCATGGGTGTAACCGCAACAGCTACACTGTTTATGAAAAGTGAGCTTTATTACACGATAAAAAGAAAAAAGAGTGGGTCGAGAGGAATTGATTCTCAATTCTTTTAAGATTTTTTTTTCTTATGGTCTAGCATGACGACATGGTTCGTGGTATCATACGAGTTCAAGATCTTCCCAAGTACGTAGTGTTGAAGGCAAACGATTGGTTAGAGATGCCTGAATGTACAGCGATTAGCATCTAGACTTAACGCACGCGCGTTCGGCTGGCGGCACTATAAGCGTTGTGTAAGGACCATGGTTGGAAATATGACATGCGTCACATGTGCTCGGTGCTCCACTATTTCCACCCCGCGCATCACATCAAGTATACGCTTATTCACTGTCTGCGTCATGACACGATGCGCGCAGTGCGAACAATATCGCAGCACACATACTGAGCATGTCCAATGTTTCAACGTTGACTGTTCTTTTCCACTGGTATTGGAGCAAGTCACGCGCTTGTGTGTTCATCCAAACAGTTTTTACTACTGTACTAGCCGGTGTATCTTTGCCTACGCATTGAGGCACGCTAATAAAATCAAGCGACGCGCTTCCCTTGATGAATGTGTGGCAAACTTATCACTAGGAAAGCCTAGTCATGTCAATCGAGCAGACTGCGTAGATGGCGAGTTTTATAAGCAGACAACATAAAAGCGCTTCTGTACGAAGTTATAGCCAACGAGCTGTGGCGTGGAAATTCCATAGGCTCAAGCTGCAAAGGACAAGGTAATCTCGCGAGTTGTGAAGATGGCAAACAATACTTCTCGGCGATTGTTTCGAATGAGTGCGAAATTATGCGAGAAAGGCTGCGATAGGCCCGATGCAGGTGAAGCCCTGTGTGCAACCATCGAATAATAGCTCCGTTTTAACCGAGAGTGTGTAGAGCAAGAGGAAATGCATTCGCACTCTTAATGTGTAACGAGCCTGCTTCCACAGTGTTGTGTGGATGACGTATAGGTGTCCAAGTTCTTCTCTGTATGGTCGGTGTTCAAATAATGGTGGCATCGTTCAATGTCATGAGAAAATATTCATGGAATTATTCACGTTTGAACTGAGTAATGAGATTAGAATGGTGAGTGAAATGCTTGGCAATCCAGAAAAAGTCGCGCTCAAAACGCTCATAGCATGTATACTGCAATTCCGGAACCAGATTACGTGTTTGAAACTGTCATAAGTAGAATATATATTATTAAAAATTTTATGACCGCACCTTTGAAGTCTTCAGCAGAGGGACACGTTCCTAGAAGCATTATATCTGAAGAAAGCACGGGAAAATAATTCTTAATGAGTAACCACGCAAACATAGCAGAGTAAGCGAGAAAGTAGCCTGAACTTTGTTATACGAGTAGACTGGCACCGGCTAACTGGCATAATTCGAAGATAATTTATGCAAATCATTCGAATCTTCACGACAAGTTCTGGGAAATGCGACAACGTAGAGAGAATAACAGGGTACCTTTTTTGTGAATAAAGGAAAACTGCCATGGAAAGACATGTGGTTCGGTCTGGGTGGTGTTCCGTCACTCATTTTTTCGCGGCTTTGAAATGATTGTGTGGTCGCGATTACACAGCGCAGCAGGCTCGCACTAAAGAGCGGCTACAATGGTCGAGAAGCACAGAACCAATTCTAAGCACAAATATACGCCCACATATATACTCACGCGTTCGAATGAATAAACAGAAGGCAAGATGAAGCATCATACACGCGATCTTATCTATCCGCCAAGGGGGCCTTCACAGATAATCACAAAAGGCGATATCATAAAAATATCGTCTTCGGTGCGTTAGGACTAGCTCTTGAGCAAAACTGGCACTGTATAGCATTTCCGGTGATGCCAAGGTTCTAGCGATTTTCATGACAACCCTGAAAAAGCACCTGTTTTTGCCCTTGGTTGATGGTAAAGTCTGCAATTCAATGATATTGACTGTAGCTTCAAACGTTTTTTTGTAGCGTTAGCTACACTGGCCTCGCTGAGCCACTTTCGCGTGGCACTGGTCTGCGCATGCGCGATGATATTTTACCACCGCAGCGCGCGGCTCGCCGCCAGTGTGCGCGCAATTCGATGCGCTGCGCAGACGATCAGTGGTGTCACGCACCGTAGCCGGCACCCTCTCGCACTCGGCTGCGGCCGCGTGCGACTCACCGCCGCCGGCGTGCGCTATTCAGAGGACTGCCCTCATAGCCTTGGTAGACATACGGACGCCGACGCGCGCGCCTTCCCTGTGCAGTCGCCATCTGACACTGCGCTGGAGCCGCTTGATAGCGCCTCTGACTGGCATTTGCCCCTGCGGTATAGCCATGGAGAAGGGGAGTGCAAATGCTGCTCAACGGTGCAGTAGAGTGAAGAAGCTTAACTCATCGGATCCCGAAGTAGTGTCCCGGCAAAATAAATATACGTGTGTCATTGCAGCAGCAGTAAGCATGATAATCAAGCTAATCCTAGACACTCTGGAAAGCTAAGAATAATCAGGTAACCTTTGCTAACGCTACGTATATCCTGGCATAGCTGAGCTACGCCACTGCCATTTTTTGGTGTGTGTGGATGAGTGCATAATTTTCAAGTACGCTGAAGCTTTCAGGTAGCTTTACCTTATTGTGATTTCAGTGCTTTTTGTGCTTGCAATGGCGTGTTTGCTTTTCTGTGTTTCTTTCTTTTCTTGTGCTTTCAACGGGCCAGGAACATGAACCATGAACTAGAACAGGATAGGGCTTAGAATGTCTGCAGTACCAAAGTGCAGAAAATGAAGGCTCAAACCACGTCAAGCCACTTGTGGCGCTACGATCGGTAGCCTTCGTTGTGCTGTCGTTCTGCGCAGCTCCACCGAAGTGGTAATGCCTTAAAAAAGCCCGGGTTCGTTTTACTACAGCGAGAGCTGTTTTGAGATCAAAACACGGGTCACGCGCGGCGCCGTAGTTTTCCGTCACCATCGCCGCTGGTGTCCGTAATCAGTATTAAAAAAAACTGAATAAAAAGAAAAACACCCAGGCCACACTGTGGCTAGAACCCGGGTCCACTTTGTGCCAGCCCAGTATTCTACCACAGAGCCCCGCCATTGCTTTTTTTCATAGTATTTAATAAAGTATTTGCGCAATATAGACAAAATAAACGGAACAAATCCTACAATCAAATCGCGAAATGAAGCGCTCAAGCGTTACTCATAAACACTAAATGGCTAACACAGTGCGAGTTCGTCACATGGAGAGTTCTTCACATCTTGTTATACAAACAAAAAAAGGGGTGAGGTCAAAGAGTTCTCTAAGATGGAGTATCAGTCCGGTCTAAAGTCTAGCTCGTCGTGAATGTTTTTGATGTGGATAGACATTTGAATGAAGTGTGCGCCTGAAAAGCTGATAGGCTCTGTATTGCGGTCTTGCATTTGTGTCTTCCACAAGCTGTGCATACCAATGAGGAAAAACATATCATATGGTACTTCATCAAGCGCTGCTGGTAGAAGAAAACGTAATGTATGAGAATTATACGAAACGTTTTTTCAGTGCTCGCTGAAGGACATCCCAAAACAGTATGGCATCATTGCAGCTAACAAAGCAATGTTCCATCGCTTCCGGCACATCACATAGACGGCAGTCAACAGACGGAATGAAAATACCCTTTCTAACCATGTGTTTACCGCCAATGTTTCAGAGCGGAGTTTATAGAAGAATGGTTTGAAATCGGTGGAATGTACATTTTGCGCACTCGCTTCAACACATCGTGGCCTGGAAGATTGTAGTACAGTGAGCGGTAAAATAGAAGTGGGAAGAGTGTACTCAGTAGGCCCTTATACAGCACCTTGCGCGATACTGTGTAGAGGTATTCTACCGAAAAGCGAGCTTTAAGAAACTGAACAGCGAGGTAAACTTCCTGAATGAATCCCCACAAGCATGGGCGTTCGGAGAAGTTGGATAAAACAAATAAATCTGGTAAGCAATCAAAAAGTCTAACCTGCAAGAAAGAACGGATTACAGGATGGGAAATGTCTCGAAAAAAGAAGAGTAGGGACACTGTTTGCCATAGATAAAGGTGTTTTAGTTCTAACCCACCCTCCCTAACTGGCTTGAATATATTATCACGACGCATGGGCTCAAAAGTCGAAGACCATATGAAAGGTAGTTTTTTGATCATGTTGGAATTGAAAATAAAGTGAAATGAAAATGAAAAATAGCAAAAATCCGATAAAAGCGTTGTATATAGAATCTTGCGAAATGAAAAAGTTGTAATACATAGTAAAGCTTTGTCGCTAAGAAATAATTGCAAGCTTCAGCTTTCCCAAATATCGAAAGTCGATAGGGAACAAATATCTGGGCCTGTCGTTCAAGCTTAGGGACGCGTTCCTTCCAGTAATGCGCACTGAATCTATATGCACGCAATGGTACAGCGAGGTATGTTGTAAGAGTTCTTGTCTAAATAATCCTTGCAAATTGGTTCGGTGTGCTACCCCACAAGCCAAACCACAGTCCTGAACTTTTAGAGGCATTTAAAAGAGCTTCTGATACTACGCCAAACTTTGGAATAGTATATACCACATTTTTGACACTTGGATTATCTGTTCAAAAGAACGCGACATCGTCTGCATAAGCCAATATTTTAACCTCACTGCCTAATATACTTAAGCCACGACTGCAACTCGACTGCATTATGTTTAAGCACAGTGGTTCTAAATAAAGTGCAAATAAAAGAGGTGACATCGGGCATCCCTGTTTTACATAAAAGCGAATAGAAACTGGCTTAGAAAGTTCACCATTAACTACAGATGAGTTGAGCATTTATTATAGCATAGTTTAACGCCTTTAGAAAAAACTTTGCTGACATTAGCTTGTTCAAGAAGAGAAAAAAAATGGAGGAATGACGAACATGATCAAAAGCTTTTGCAAGGTCTACCTGTAGCATTGCAAGATGTTTTTGACAACCATGACAGAATTGAAGCACTGTTCGTGCGACATGTATATTGGTTCGTATGGATCGACCTCTGATCTCACATGTCTGATGAGACCCAATGAGGATCGACATAGCAAATTACAACTTATTTGCTAATACTTTTGCGAAACGTTTGTAGTCCACGTTTGACAGCGATATTGGTCTGTAGCCCTCGAAGAAGCGAAGTTTTTCCTTGTCAGTTGTTTTCGGTATTAACACAGTTTGACTTCTTAAAAAAGATTTTGGGAGTGTATTCCTGTCATAACTCATCTGAAAAATATTCAGCAATATAGGAGCAAGTGTTTTCTTGAAAGCTTTGTAACATTTGCCTGAAATGCATCAGGGCCCGGGGTTTTCAATAAAGACAAGTTGTCGATTGCTTGCTTGATTTATTGTAAAGTAATGGGCGCATTAATGACTGCACAATCATTGTCCTTCAAAGGGTTCACAAGAGAAACTAGCCTTGAGGTGCGCGTCGAGATAATAGGGAGAGCTAAATAAACTGTTATAGTACGTTTCCAACGCCAAAGCAATGTCTCCGTTATCTTTTGTGAGCACATCGTTATAAAGTACAAGTCTGGATTAACTTTATAATTCGCATGGCGGTGCTCATCAAGTAAAGCTTGGCACGCAGGGTGCTCAGAATTTAAGGTGCGCTGGTTCCGAGATCTAATACGTGCCTCTTGGTAGCAAGCAGCATCATATCTCTGTAGTTGGCACTTAATATTCTCAATGACTTTGATGTACTTTGCCGGCATTTCGCATTCCACCTCATAAAGATTGCAAAGACTTTTAACAAGTATCTTTTCAGTATTCTTTGTATAGAAACACTTAACAGCCCCAATTTCTAAAGCTATAGCACGAACTTCTTGTTTAAAAAGCTCGCAAGCAGCGAAGATATGCAAACCATTCGAAAAAGAATTGCCTCATTGCCATCTGGACACGATTCATGAATTCCTGATCACAGTGGAGCTTCGCTTTCATTTTCTAAAGGGCCTACTGGGGACGGAATTGTTTGTGACGATTTTCACCAATTTCCGCTATGAAAATAAAATGGTCTGAGAATGATACAGCTTTGGTGCTGCACGACATTTTACGAGATAGGAGTGATGAGGACACGTAAATCCGGTCAAGGCGAGCATGAGAACTGCCTTGTAGTCTTGTATATGCCGTTGCCCGATTCGGGACCCCGATGTCAGTTAGTCCTGCAATATCTACAATACCGAAAAAAGCTCGCCACTCCTGTCTCTCTTTCCAGATGAATTATAACTATCAATAGCTTCACATACGTATTTGAAATCTCCCATAAGTGCCGTGCATCTGTCAACGTCAATAAATTACGCACTTTTCAAATTTTCAAGTCGTTTCGGAACCCGATTAAACGCGTATAGGTTGATAATTCGCCATGACGCTCCTTGCAACAAAAAATGACAGCATAAATACCTGCCCTCTTCATTAACACTAGTGCAGAATGTTGAACAGCGTAGGGACTTTCTCAGAAACAACCAACATCCCACAGATAAACCTATAGCATGTGAGACACACATTATTTGAGACAGAAAAGGCCGCAGGGCCTTCTCGGTCTCTTCCTCGCTCTCAATCTCTTTGATGGCGACAAAGTCGAGATGCTTCTAATTGAGAGGTCTACAGAGCTTTGCCTCTTTCTGCGAAGACCTAATTCCGCGTACGTTCAAGGTAGCAAAGATGAGTCGTTCAGACTGCGTTATGAAGACTACCGTCCAATGCGCTTATCGTCCCACTTGATCAGTCCCAAGAGTTGGCGCTGAGGCTTCCCGTGAACCCCCAACAGGCCTCCCAGATAGGGATCGGCGACACTTCCTCTTTGGCATGGACTTTCGGTGACGGCGTGACTCCCTAGTCACTGACGCTGGGTCATTTCCTTTGCTTGAATCCGAGCTGGACGATGCGCGACATTTCGGTATTGCTGCATCCATGGAAATCTGCATATCATCTTCCGACACTGCACTATGATGAAAAAGCTGCTGTGGAGCTGCAGCGCAAGCAGGTGAAGAACTTTCTGCGGGATCCAGCCCAGAGTCACTTTTGTACTGGTGGTTCTCCCGCATCTTTATAGGTCAGCGCAACAGCACTCTTCATAGGAACTCCTACTTGTGCTAGAAGTTGTGCGGAGTCATTTTGGGTATGCTGCTTGTATGATTCACGTGGCCCTTTGCACGCAGAAGTTTCAACTGTGTCAACAGCGAGTGACTTTCTTTCCTTTTCTGGATTTTTTGTGGTAGAGCCTGCAGCATATGAAATTGACGGAGTGTCTCCCGTCGCGTCCAGAACCTCGGTAGCATCCATAAAATGCTCTTGTAAGTTAATATCTGGCTGTTGTGTGTGCTGTCGCCGCTTGTTGGCGTATGTCATAATACAACCCGCGGCCGAATGACCGAAGCGTCGACAGATGTCACGGCGAGGGGTCCTGCAGTTTCAACGGATGCGTCCAACCTTACTGCACCGAAGGCAAAGTGGTGGGCGGCCAGGTATCAGGACGAGGCTTTGCTCTCCGCAGACAACAAGAATATGAGGAATATCCGCAATGCGAACTCCATCAGCAAGAGAAAAAACAACATCCCTATTTAGCGTCCGCATTTGTTCCATGTCCGCTGCTTTTCAGCTTTCTTGTGATATTGTCTTGACCTTCCCAAAAGCTTGCAGTGCCTCGCAAACATAGGCGTCCTCCAAGCGCTCAGGAAGCCACATGTGCTTCAACTTCACTTCCGTGGGCTCCGAATCTATAGCGAGGCATCGACAACTTTTGACGAAAAAATCGCTTTTTATGACCAACTTTGTTTTCCTCAGCGTTGACTCGATGTGACCATCCAAATATGCGACATTTAAAATTGACCTATGGAGCTTATTTCCTTCAAAGCAATGATGTCCCGAAGAGCATCTCTGAAATCTTGAACCCGGTAAGTACGACCAGCTAAGCCCGCATGTAGAAAAACAGTCCACAACAAGCTTAACGCTGGGAAGGCGAGGAAGTACAACAAGGTAGCACCTCGGCCCATGGCCGACAAATCCTTCGAAGCGGAGAATATGAAAAACGCGACCGTTGGTTCGGACTCTTTTGCTAAGTTGCCCTAAGCAAGCTCAACATTGGGAAAGGAATCGCGTTAAATCATTAAAAGTTTCAAACAATAATGGAATACCGAGGCATCACGCACTGCGAATAGCGTAAGAAGTGGGTCATTCATTACTCAAAATTATTAAAATAATATGTTCTTTATCGTCTATAAACTGTGACGCATACCCACTTCAGCCGTAATTCCTCATTGTCGTCAGTCACTACATGAATAATTCCTTATAGGAGTTTAGCGGGTACCCCCCTTCTCAGAAGAATGACAGCATAGGGAATGCCAGCGTACTACCCATAAATTATTTTTACAAATGCCGTAGTCGGTACCCAGCAAGTGTGCTTGCAGCAGTTAACCAATGAGGATTCGAAAAAAAGCACTGAATCAGAGCTTCTAAAAAAATTACCTAGAGGGAAATCTAGTGGTAGAGAGGTGTTTGATGCAGGGGAATGACGGGTTATGCGAGCTTCGGGCTTGACTCGAATTTTTGTACTTTGAAGACTTCGCTGGCTTCTCGTAAAAATTGCTGGTTTCTTACTAAAAAAGCACGTAATAAGCTATTTATTTTTGTCATTGCATAGAAACCTTTTTTATTTAACACCACCTTCTGCGTGACTACAAATTTACGGAGCGTAAGAAGTACCCTACGGCCGCGAAACTTGGCAGGTTGACGACAGAGCGAGCGTTCGCTCTGTCACCTTATGTCGCCTGTTTCTTTTTTTCGCTGCTGTTTTGTGCCGTCAAGATGAGTGCACTTTTATTTTAGAATATATTACGTGCGGATGAGATCCGCATGAAAACGTTTTGTTGAGCAGAAGCATTGTTTACGCAGTCGTATTCGCGAGCCGAGGCTCGACTCAACATAAGCCTCGAAGACACATATACCGTCATGTCCAGTGCTCCAACGAGGCTCCTTAATAAATTCGAATAGACGTTGCCACCACACGTAAGTACCTCTAGGTATGTTTGTTAGATACTCTACGCTCTGGAAGGCCGCCGTTTTAGCTTTCGCTGTGACTGTGCTGTGCTTTTTGCGCAGGCCGGGTGTTTTCTTATACGTGCCAATTCTGAATTCGTTATTGACTTTCTTTGGTTATTTTTTAAAGTTAGCTTCAACTGCTGCGTTCCGCTACAAAGTTTACTTCCAAAGTGGTCTTTCGTTTCGTATCTCACCGTCGCAAATATATTGGAGGTAGTACTTCACGTCTTTTCTGACGGCATGAAGTGGCGCTGTAAATAACTACATCCACTGCTAAAGTTTTTTTCTTTTACTTAATATTTCGCGGAAATTTTAGTACCACTACGTAGCAACTGACACTACATATGGCATATGCACGCACAAGTCAATTTGGCAGGTGTATTCATGAGCGTTTAGTAATTTAGGAGTTGTCCTTTTTCAATATTATTGTAACATTGTACTCGTGGGCTAAATGATTGATTATTACTTACAATTACGGCATGTGGCGGTGCGCAACGGATTAAGAGACGAACTCGATTGTGCTATATTCTGGTTTTCTCTGTGGGCTCTGCCATGCGCAAATGTTTTCGTTTTTATATTCTCACATACTAGATGCACTGCAGTCCCTGAACTTACGGCCCGTGAAAGATGAACTTGTCCTAGACATCAGCCGCTTTTGAGAAACTCACAGCGCCCCTTGATAGTTCACCCAAGGATTGCATTGTGATAGCCATTCTGTTATTAGATGCAAAGCACCTCTTTGACTATCTTCTCTAAGCTGCCCCTTCGTCTGCACCGCGCTTTTTGGCTTTAGGTGTTGGGGAGGTGCCAAGTAGGCTACGCCTTCCCTCGCAGTGTGCGCGCATTGACGTCATTTTCTCCCCAGCTTGTCACCACTCGCCGCGTGTCGTCTTTCTCGCTTCAACCTTTTTATAGTTTTCAACATTGGAGGAATCGCTGTTTACATTCGGAGTCAGCGTGCGCTGTGCGAATTCCACATCCAACTGGAACAACGACCTGGAACTTCTCGAAGACGCTCCTGCTCCCAGTATGTTGCCGTGTGCGTCGGCGACGTCGCGATCCTCGCGCTGTACCCCAACCTTCCCAATAAATATGCTCAGCGCACACTTTAGGAGACACTGTGTGATTGCGGCTAGGCGTGTCGACGCGTACCTCTTATAGTCGCGGGAGACTTAAACGTTGACGTCAGTGGAGAAGGAGAGGAATTGCTCATTGATAACAGGCGTGAGGAGCACTCGCGGAACAGCGTGTCGGCGGGACAGGAAGTACCGACGATGATAAAGGGAACGTTCACCAATCTGATCTTTGCCAACATGGACGTCAAATGTGTCCAGGAACCTCTCAGTGCACATTTCACCGATCACAAGGCCGTGGTAGTTACGGCAGAACGCGCACCAGCTCCAGTCCAGCGCCCGTGTCGACTGAGAAAACCACGAGACTTACGCCAGCCTCAACCTCAAACAAATCTTCCGGCGCTCACTGCAGCACCCGCGTTAGCGCCGTTCAACCCGTGCACAATGCAGCTGCTTCGCACGCCATTAAGGTTCGTTTTAGAAAGATGTCATTTTTTTCCTTTATTTGATCTATTGATCTCCCCCCTTCGGCAGCATTCTGCGCCTCGTGTGGTTGAGCACTGCCTCCGTAATTGGTATAATAAGCACAGAGGCAATGCAAAGTGTTGATTTCATGCCACGGCGTCATCGTTTTTTACGTCTCAGTGACGTCCCGTTTTTGCAATCTTTGGCGTCAATAAGCCATCATATGGTTACTTCATCGCTAGAGCATTCTTTTCATCACTTGAGTTGACGCCACCTGTGGTAGATTTTAATGTTTAATAAGGTGTGTGAATGTGGCCTCCTAAGTGTTTCAAATGCACCAATTTCATTGTCGAGAACCGACGCTGCAAGGGGCCTTCACTCGTTCGCTAACACCATGTCGCAAACTTGGTTGAGTGACTCCAGTGTCAGGAACCGCCGCCTCCACAAATTGGACCTATCGAGAAAGTTTCAAGTTTTATCGGACCTCTCCCGCCAGGATGCAACTTTACGGTGCCGCCTGTGGTTAGGAGTAGCTTTTACAAAGGCGTACTCCTTTCGCATAGGAATGGCGGATAGCTCCCGATGTGAATCGTGTGACACTGACGAGACAAGAGAACATCTACTGTGTTCATGTGAACGTTTTTCCAGTGAACGCAACTTGCTACGCGAAATGTTAGAGGCACTAGACAGTAGACCTTTCTCCGAAGAGGAGATTCTTGGTTCATGGCTGTAGGCGTCGCAGGTCAGCAAAGCGACGCGAGCACTGCTAAGTTTTCTAAAGACGACCGGACTACGCGACCGCTTATAAGCGTGCAATGGACAAGGTCACATCTACACACACGTTGCCCTTCACTTCTCTCTCTCTTCTCCTTTAATCCCCTCACCCCTTCCCCCAATGCAGGGTAGCAAACCGGACGTACGTCTGGTTGACCTCCCTGCCTTTCATTTCTTTCCTTCCTCCTCGTCCTCCTCCTCCTCCTGAAGTTATTTATTCGTATGTGCCACCCTTGAAGGCCGTTTCACATGAGAAAAAAAGTAGCAATTCACAAGCAGTGCAGCACGACTGCTTCTTTTCGGGTTCGAGCTGCCGGCTAAACTGGCTCACTTTCCAATCTTCAATGTGTCCACACTATTCATGCTTATGAATGCCTAAAATTTAATTAAAAGCAGTTATATGCATACCATTCTTGTGTCTTAAAGTGAAATCGTCGAAAAAAACAGCTTAGATGGAGTTCGGTTCTCTAGCAATGCGCTGTCGTTTCGATGGTAGCGGCGTCTCAAGGCGCGGCAGCAAAGCTCGCAACATGTCACGGGCCTGGTGGCGTTTCTAACTTAGTTCGCAACTTTCTGTGTCTGTAGAAAGTTTTTCTTAGAATTTTAGGAAGCACCACTAACCTTCGGGTTTATCAGGGGGAAAAAGATAGTGACTTGTTGCTCTAGAAATTTGCTCCAAAATTAACTTGCATTGCTCCAAAACATGGTCAAAAAATCGCCAGAGTTGGCCCTTGAAGCTGCGAATCGCTGCAGATCGATGCGTCTTGGCCAGATGCGTTTTCAACCACCCGTTCACAGAACAACATGCTCTGGTAACGCGATGTCACAGGGGCTCCTGGTCCGATTTCCTGTGGATTGTGAAAACGATCTACTAGTATTGTGGCAGCACCTGTCAGAGCAGATATCAAGATATCAACCACTCCGCTATCTTTTTCTCTGTTGCCAGACGGTGTAGGTGCTGCCAGGTGCACTTGTGGCGGTGTTCGGGATTGTGTGCAACCAACCTGTCGGCATACTACCTAGACTGAGCGAAGCTCAAATTGTCGAGTGCACGTGTCTCGCGGGTTCAGAGCGCAAGGCAGATGTGAGAAGGAGGGTATAATTGTCCATAGCGGCCTTGGTACACGGCATGTCGGTAAATTTGTGGTGGAAATTGTTGGATGATGCGGTACCCTTAACTCTGACAAAACTTCAAAAAACCGTCTGTCACAGAACGAGCGCTAAAAATGGGCGCGCCGCCAAATTCTTGCGATAACGCGCGGGGGAGACGCCGGGAGGTCAAAAGAAAAAAAAAGAAAACAAACATCCAAGGCTCCCCGGGCGCGCACTCTCCCCTCGGAAGCGTGGCTTCGCCGACGAACCTCCTCACCCCACATCGGCGGCCGAGCAAGCGCGCGAGAATTTTAGAACGAAAGGCGTGGTCACGCCGGGTTGAGTCATCCATCGCGGAGGGCATTCGAACCGTCTCACCCCCTACCCAGCCTTCGCTGCGTATCGCGCCGACAAAATGACGAGAACTTTCTGGAATGTCGTGCGGAAGGTATTTAACTGAGCAGCGGAGACGAAAAAGCAGGAGAAGACGGAAGTTAGCGCCAGAGTGCGTAGGGATTCCGCCGTGTAGTCGGCGAAGGTTTTGCCCGTAGGGACAAAGCAGGAGATGAAGAGGATTTCCACCTGAGGGGTGAAGGCTCGAGCTACCGGCAAGAGTGTGTGTTTACCGCTATCGAGCGAAGACGCGTGGCGGCAGCTGCGTGTGTGAAGCCGACGTGTTCGGGCGAAGAAGTTCGAAGCTTGCAGAGTGGCCAATTGAAGACGTGAGGTCTCTTGGAAGAGAAACTTCAGGGGCAGCGGAACGACAACAACGCTAGACTTTGAGTGAGTGATTCTCGGAAGAGTATCATCCAGACTTTTGTTCCAAGAACTTTGGACTGGATAGGTTTTCTATCTCTTTAGTCTTTAAGTGTCTTGGTTGTTCAATCCATGCGACAGCATTGTAGTGCGTATCGTTGTCTGTGTCCGTTGTTTTGAGTGTGGCTGATTGGACTGTGTAGTACGTTGTTTGATTGGTGACGTATTGGTGGAGTGTGCATTCTTGTGTACTGTTTTCGATCTGCCATTATTGAGAATATAATTTGTTTGTTTATCAACTCTCGGCTCTGACTTGTTCTTTGGGCCACAGCCGGCGTCCGCTAACGCGCCAAAAAGGACCACTTCTAAATTGTCCACGCTTTCGTGGTGCGGTTCGGGGGGCCGATACTTCGGCCCTTGGAATTAGCCCGGCGATCGCCTCCCTAATTAACGGGACTGGTGTGACACCGTCGCAAGGGTCCATTTAACTCTACCAACTGCCATGAAGCAGAATGTGAACGCCCACAAGTGTGTTAATGTGTAGCAGCCCAAGTTTTGTGTTTCATTTCCGCACCATGATAAACAGTCGCACTTTCGTTGCAATGTAAATAAATCTTCACAGAGCCAACAAATGCTGCTTCTCTTTCTTTACTTTGTTAGTTAGAATGCAAACAAAAAGTGTTTAACGTGCTTGCAGGGAAGTGGGTGGGGCAAAATGTTTCTAAACTTTTTAATTTCTAAAGGGATCCCTAAACAACCTTCAATAGTTTATAGCTTTTCCACCAAATGCGCCTTTCAGAACGCTGTCAGAATCAACAATGCCAAACGTGGAAGCGCTATGAGCTGCGGGTGCACCACAAAATGAAAAGAACAATTTTGTATGCACTGGGTCTTTCACTGTATCCCCAGCATTGCCCGTGACGTCATCAATCGCATTTACGAAAAATGCCAGGTCTGCAGAGCACAGTCGCAGGGAAAGCTTGAAAAGCGGCCTTTCAGAACATTTTTCAAACACTCTTTGGGTAACTGCTACAAGCACACTGCTGAATACTGACCATGCCATAAATATTCATAATCATTGTGCAGTTTGCCAGCATTCGACCATCATCAGTACGCGGCCTCCCTTATCTTGAGCGTCTACACTTTCCTGCAGGCTGTGATGACTTGTGATGGCGTGACTGATGAGGACAGGAAATCGAGTCCGTTTTTTCGCTTGTCGCGGAGTTTGGGGATGCTTGGCCTTTACTTATGAAAGCGTCGGTGCATCCTCGCACATCCTTAGCAGTCATCTCCGTATCTAGTACTCCATTATCAGCACTGCTTCCAAGGCTTCCTTTGCGAGTGTGTACCGTCCCCGATGCAGGGACTGCCCGCTTTTCGCCGCTGTTTTTCGCACAATCTTGTTTCGATGCTTGTTCGGATGTCTCCGCTACAGCGCAGTAATCAGCCTCGTCTTTGTCGGCAGCACAGGGTTCAGCAACTACAGCACGTGGAAGGTCACCAGTTGCTTCAAGGATTTTTGTAGCATCCATAATGTGTTCTTGGAAAGCGTCATCAGGTGGTCGTATGCGATGGTGTAGTTTGTTGGCATACGTCGCTACACATTCATGAGCCGTGTGTCCAAACCGTCGAACCGTCGACAATCCTCACACGCAGTGTCCAGCACTTACAACAAATGGGTCCTACTCTGTTGCAGCACAGGCTTAACGGTGGTCTGCAAGGAATGAGCAGGAGGCTCTGTAGACCGCAAACAGAGTATATGCGGGATGTCGGACCCACCAAATCCGTCCGCGAGTGTCAATACAGCATCTTGAATAAGGGTACGCATCTATTCCATCTCTCACACACTCCAAGTTTCCACTGTAAATCTTTCCGAATGACTGCAGTGCTTCATGCACTGCTTGGCACTCGTTTCTAAACTGGCCTTAGGCAGGCTTCACGTCGGGAAAGAAATCGCGTTAAAATGAGTAATAAAGCGTTTTAGAACATCAAAGGAACTGCAAGGCGTCACACAATGTGAAATTCATGACGACTAGGTCGTCCAATGCTCCAACCCACTGAAAATCTTGTCATGTTTTCTTTTATTGTCTAGAGTCACCTATTAACTGTGGGGCATACCCACTTCAGAAGCAGCGATGGCGTAGTGATTAGAGCATCCGCCTCGCATGCAAAAGGTCCGTGGCTCAAATCCCGGTACCGCGCAGTTCCCAACCGGATAAATAAAAACCGCATAGTGATGGAACTGCCTAACGAAGCCTGGGGTGCGGCCTCACCGGTAACCACTGCCAGGAACGCACTCCCTCACCAGAGAAGGATTGGCCACCCTGGTGAAGTATCTGGCCACTACCTACCACATGCATACGTCAAATAACTCACGGCTCTCAGTCCCCAGCAGCTGCGAAGCAACTGACCACGGTGCCGGTCAGATCTGCAACGCGGCAGAGGGTGCTAAGAATCTCTGGATCCGGACAGGCCGCCATTGGAACCTGAACTTGGCAACGTTTAACTCTAGAACCTTATCTAGTGAGGGAAGTCTAGCTGTACTATTCCAGGAGCTAGAGGGTGTTAAATGGGATATAATAGGGCTCAGTGAAGTTAGGAGGACGGATGAGGCCTTTACGGTGCTACAGAATGGGCACGTCCTTTGCTATCGGGGCTTGTCTGACAGAAGAGAACTGGGAGTGGGGTTCCTAATTCACAGAAACATATCTGGCAACATAAAGGAATACTATAGCAATAAAGAAAGGATGGTAGGTATCGTAATTAAACTGTGGACATGGAGGAGCCCTAATGGCGAAAATAAGAACGAAATAGACTTTATAATGAGTGCACACCCAGGCATCGTGCAGGATGTGGAAGTGGTTGGCAAGGTACGATGCAGTGACCATAGAATGGTGCGGTCTCGAATTCGCCTAGACTTGAAGAAGGAACGACAGAAACTGATACGCAAGAAGCCAATCAATGAGCTAGCCCTGAGAGGGAAAGTACAGGAATTCAGAGTGTCGCTGCAGAACAGGTACTCGGCTCTTAGTGAGGAAACCAACCTTAGCGTAGATACAATGAATGATAATCTGACGAGTATCATTACGTAGCATGCAGTGGAAGTTGGAGGAAGGGTAGTTGGACAGGACACTGGCAAGTTTTCCCAGGAAACGAAGAATCTCATTAAGAAGCGTCAAATCATGAAAGTCTCAAGTAAAACAGACAAAATAAAACTGACAGAGCTTTCGAAGTTGATTAATAGGCGTAAGGTATCCGACGTAAAAAGATATAACATGGAAAGAATTGAACACGCTCTGAAAAACGGAGGAAGCGTCAAAGCAGTGAAGAGAAAACTTGGGATAGACAAAAATCGGATGTATGCACTAAGGGACAAAGAAGGCAAAATAACTACCAATATGGATAGGATAGTTAAAATAGCGGAGGAGATTTACAGAGATCTGTACAGAAGCCGGAACAACCAGGACTTTAATACTTTAGGAACTAGCAGTAACCTAGTTGACACCCCACCAGTAATGATAGAAGTCAGAAAAGCTTTGTAGAGCATGCAAAGAGGAAAAGCTGCTGGTGAGAATCAGGTAACATCAGATCTACTGAAAGATGGAGGACATATTGTGTTAGATAAACTAGCCACCCTGTTTACGAGGTGTCTCCTGACGGGAAGAGTACCAGAGTCTTGGAAGAACGCTAACATCATTTTAATGCATAAGAAAGGAGATGACAAGGACTTGAAGAATTACAGGCCGATTAGCTTGCTCTCTGTAGTATACAAGCTATTTACAAAAGTAATTGCTAACAGAGTAAAGAAAACATTAGAATTCAATCAACCAAAAGAACAAGCAGGATTTCTAACAGGCTACTCAACAATCGACCACATTCATATTATCAATCAGGTAATAGAGAAATGCTCAGATTATAACCAACCACTATACATAGCCTTCATAGATTACGAGAAGGCGTTTGATTTAGTAGAAATATCAGCCGTAATGCAGACACTGCGGAATCAGGGCGTCGATGAAGTATATATAAACATCCTAAAAGAAATCTACAGGGGATCAACTGCTACCACAGTGCTTCATAAAGAAAGCAACACAATACCAATCAAGAAGGGTGTAAAGCAGGTGGACACAATCTCCTCCATGCTATTTACCGCGTGCTAACAAGAGGTTTTGAGAAGCCTAGAATGGGAACAGTTAGGAATAAGTGTTAATGGAGAGTACCTTAGTAACCTGCGCTTAGCCGATGACATTGCATTGCTGAGTAACTCAGGGGACGAATTGCAACTCATGATTACAGAGTTAGACAAGGAGAGCAGAAAGGTAGGTCTTAAAATGAATCTGGAGAAAACGAAAGTAATGTACAACAACCTCGGAAAAGAGCAGCGCTTCGAGTTAGGTAATGGTGCACTTCAAGTTGTAAAAGACTATGTCTACTTAGGGCAGGTAATAAACGCGGAGCCGAACCACGAGATAGAAGTAACTAGAAGAATAAGAATGGCGTGGAGCCCATTTGGCAAGCACTCTCAAATGATGACAGGTAGATTGCCACTATTCCTCAAGAGAAAGGTATATAACAGCTGTATCTTGCCGGTACTTAGCTACGGAGCAGAAACCTGGAGACTTACAAAGAGGGTTCAGCTTCAATTGAAGATGACGCAGCGAGCAATGGAAAGAAAAATGGTAGGTGTAACCTTAAGAGACAAGAAGAGAGCAGAGTAGATTAGGGAACAAACGGGGGTTAAGGATATCATAGCTGAAATCAAGAAGAAGAAATGGACGTGGGCTGGGCTTGTAGCGTGTAGACAGGATAAAAGCTGGTCGTTAAGGGTAACTAAATGGATTCCCAGAGAAAGAAAGCGGGTAAGGGGGAGACAGAAGGTTAGGTGGGCAGATGAGATTAAGAAGTTTGCGGGTATAAATTGGCAGCAGCAAGCACAGGACCGGGTTAACTGGCGGAACATGTGAGAGGCCTTTGTCCTGCAGTGCACGTAGTCAGGCTGATGATGATGATGATGATGATGATGATGATGATGATGATGATGATGATGATGATGATGATGATGATGATGATGTGAGACCCACCTGGAAGACGAATAAGGGAAGGACTAGGTGGTGCCAGCGCTCGCCATCTTTGTTGTTTTTTCCCGCAATACTTACGACTAAATTGTGTAAATACACCGTTTTCTGTCATCTACCGCTTTGAAAAAACGTCCGCCATAAGAATGGTATATTCAACTATCCAGCAATTTGGTGAATTATGGGGCTAGAAATGTTGGCGGCACATGGTTGATGGTGGCGTATGGTGGATGGTGGAGTGCCGCAAGGCTGGAGCGCGAAGCACCGTCAGAACCACCGTGACGAGCTCCCACTGAAGAAGTAATAAAAACAGCTGTATGAAATTTATGTAAAAGCACCCGTAAAAAAGAGGTGCAAAGGCTCGGAATCAAACCTGCAACTTCCGGATTGTCAACTACACACACCAACCACTACGTCACGCCGAAAGATGAAACCTAGGTGTTAAAAAAATAGCCAACTCATAAACTGACTGTTTGCCTTCAGTTCGCTTTGCCGCGTAGTTGAAATCGACGTAACTGCACCTGCTACTGAAGTTTGCACATTTGATCAACACGAAGAACTGCTGCCTGTAACGATGGCCCCTGCGATAATGGCAGCAGCAATGTTTTTGTTACAACTTACAACCGCAAGAAAATAAACAACTCAGTGGACTGAGGAGCAAATAGAGTTGATCGGCGGTTACTGCCAAGTTTGATATCCCTTTCCAGCTGCTTGCAAAAGGTGATAAGTGTTCAGGCTTTATGACGATATTAGGCTCATTCGGTAGTTACACCTACACAATTTATTGTGATGTCTTTCGCGCATCGCACAGCGGAGTCGTGCTAGCGCACCAAGGTTGCTCTGTACTTATGAACAACTACATAACAGCTTGGCCAAAACAAATTCTGTGTGCCAGAAACATTAGGCTATCAGATTGGTTCGGTAAGCATACGAATTTACGAGTCTGTGTTCTCGTATATGAGCCAGTGAAGTGCCGACGAGTGCGACCGGCGGCTGTCGGTGAGGGGAGGCGTAAGTTTGGTGGAAGTGCTGCAAGCGCGTCGCGTCGATGTTTGCCGCTTTTTGAGCGGACACTGTACACAATAAAAAAAGGCTTCATTTGGAATTCATGATGCCACGGTTGTGATGCATTTCATCCTTGCTCGTCGAAATCATTTATTCTGAAACCCAAAAGCACCGAGAACACTTGTACGGGCTCGGTCAGTAGGACCAAGCTTCGGTTGAGGTCGAGGTGGTGAACAAAAAGGTGAAAGTTCAATTCGCCCTGGCTCATCTTTACGCATGTCGAAAGTGAAAGATTATGCCTATTAGCGTCATACGCACTAAATACGCGAAGAAGTGCCAGAGTTGCGTTTCTAGCATGTTGACATCAAGTGACGCTGTGTTATGCTCAAACATTGAAACGAGCCTTTGTGAACTAATGCTCATTTATTTCTCTACAATGCGCGGCGATGTAAAACGTTTATTGTCAATGTTCACAGTGATACCTCTAGTGTTCTAAACATAACAAAAACACATCGCGGATGTCTATCTCATGTAAGTACGTGTGCGAATGGGAAACATATTCACAGCCGCATATGTAACGCTTCACAAATACTGAAGCGTTCTTTGCACCTCAGGAATAAAAAAATAAACGTGCCAGAAAGCGTATTGAGCAGCTTTGATTTCTTTTGACCGTAAACATATATCTCTGCGCATGCAAGAAGGATACGATACAAGGCAGTGATTTCACATACTGTCATGTGCTTTTTCATCATGCCCCCATCATACACCAAGCTTCCATTATGCCACCGTCATCCACCTTGCTCACCCAGACTTTCACCATATAAGATTTGCCTCGCCACAATCAGCCAGCATTTTCCACCGCCACCTCTATTGGTTCGCCATCACCACCACCATCTGGCACCATTTTTTCCACTCTCGCAATCGTCATACGGCAATTTCCACCATTCCCTCTATTGGCTTGTCACCACCACCCCCATCTGCCTTCATTTTGTCCACTCTAGCTGTCATCAGCCATTATGCCCATCACAGTATCCACTATATTCACCAACGATCCCAGCATCCACCAACCCAGGATTTACAATGGATCCACATAACATCTTTGGTTTAGGGGCTGGGTACATTTGAAGTACATCACGGAACTTCGCAGCGGGCGTCTTTTTGGACTGTCCTTCATGTTAACAGACAATTCCGTTGATCCACCCCTCTATGCCGAATGCACTGAGCCACGGGTTTGTGACCCACCTCCGAGACCTTGGCCGTTTCTGCAGAACTGATAACGTGCACGTGGAGAAGTAGCTGACCGACTACGAGCGCGCCAGCAAGACCAATCACTGCGATTCGACTTAGATTCTCGCGTATGTGAGCTGCTACCTGAAACAGCCAGTGTGTGGTTCGAAACGCACCGACCAGCTGGGACGCTGTGGTTTTTGGAAAGCCCATTGTACGCCAATGAGCCCCGAAGAAAGATCTCTCGTGCTTGGCCCAAACTTCAACAAAGCCGTACATGGTTCTTAAACAAGATGTATTAGCTTTGCGCCGGCAAGTTGAGAGACAAGTGCCCGAAGGCGAGAAAGTCTGCCACATGCTTGAAGGCATCGCTGAGGGCACCTCTCAGTTGCTTGTGTAAAAAGACAGCTCAACCATTGACGAGGTTATCAGGGAGTACTGACGGCTTTAATAAGCAAAGAGCGGACAAGTCACATAGCAATTTTTTCCGATACCTGGCACTGCGGCCACGTTGGCGTTTGAAGACGTTCAGATCCAGCCACCACTCAATACCGAAAACTTCTTGCATCTTGTGTGGCGAGTGATTGAAACAGCAAGTTTATCTGCTCATCGGGCTCGTTTTAACGAGGAAGTCCAGTCACTAATTCAGGCCGTCGTGCGTGAGGAACTGGCAAATGCAGGCATGCAGCCAGTATGTGCCCTTAATCACCACGTGGTCAACCCTGCTTCATACCACCGGCCAAAGCAGACGTATTCTGGTACAGTGATCCGAACCAGTTCTTTTTATGAGCATCATCGGGATGTCATCAGGGCCTGTTGATGTACTGCTGCAACCCTCTTCTGAGCCCTTTTCCAATCTCTGTGAAAATGGAGCCACTGCACCACTTGATCCATCCTTTTTTATTAAGGTGCATAAGGCACTTCCTTGTTGAAAATTTTGTTATCCTTGTTCTTATATGTTCAGTAGCTTCGTCGCCTTCTGGCGTAACACCTTGAGCTGTAGTCATGAACCTCTGCTCTTGGCTCGTCTCATTTCTTAGAAAGTTTAGATGGTTCCGAAATTTCGCAGCTGCCTTTCTATCCATTTATGTACTTCTGCTAGCGACTGAGCCTTCTTTCTTGGAATTTTTTATTGATTCTTTATTATTGAGTCCTTTCCTTCTACAGCTTTGAAAGGTATCCCAATTACTATCAACATCATCTGTCGGTTCACTCTACTGTCGGCTCACTCTAGTGAGTGATTATTTTCTCAATTTGTTTAGTAGCTAGTGCTCTTTGCCTTTCTGAATAAACATTCCGCTGTAGTCGCTCATCTTGCCTCCTTCCCACTTTTATTGCTCTTCCAAAACTTAGCTTGATACATTTGTGATCATTACCCAGACTTCTGGAGCCATATTCATCTCTGTGAATTCCCCTGAGACTATCATACATCCTTTCTGATGTCAGTGTATCATCTATGGTCGACTGCAACGTTCCTAGCTTTGCTGTTATTTGCCTTTCACACTTCTTAAAACTGTAGCAAGTGACCAAATGATGCCCTTCAGAAATAACCATGATCATTTTGCCTGTTGTGTCATATCTTTCATGTGCAAAATTATATCTTCTGAAATAAATATCTCGCACACTCTTCCTCATTCTTTAACGTCATTTGTCATACATTCCTCGAATGCTTCGTTTTCTTCTCTGATCTTTACTCGCGTCCACAAGTACACGAAGCCAAGAAGTGTTATCTGCCCAGCTCTTCTGCTTTGAACCAGAAATTCTCCGTACATTGCTGTTTGACTCACTGCTATCCCATGCTATTATGTATAAATCTCCGATTCCACCCCCATTTTATCTGCCTTCGTTTCTATTTCAATATTTTATTAAATAGTTCCGATTGCAAGGTGGTTATTTCCGGTCCCTAAGATGTGTCTCGAGAACCCTATATACAATCAGCTCTTCCTGCCTTAACTGCTCTACTATCTCTTCCCACTTTAACCTATTCCTGCCATCCTACATTCTAATAATGGCTATGTCTGATTTAACTCTGCCCTTTTGCTTACGTTCATTTCTTATCCCTCGGACCCCATGTATCTTGAATATTGGTTCCTTCTTGGAATTGTCTTTTTCTACACTGTTGACCTCAGGGCTTTGAGTCCTCCTAAAAAATGAGTTGCGGCGAAGTAACGCCATCTATGCACCGAGACAATAAATGGTCATATATTTATTTTGCCTTTTGCGTTCTTTTCTTCGTCGTCTCTTCTTTCGGTTATGCCAAACTAGTCACAAGGTTAGACCATCAATCAATCAATCAATCAATCAATTTTATTTGGCATTCATTACAGCAAGATAATGAACACGAGGACAAGAACAAAAAGCTGCTATACAGCAGCTTGACAAAGGTCCTTGCCCCAATTCTCGACAGCCAAAAACAACCTACCATGCATTTAAACATCTCTAATTTCACATTTCTATTAAACATTTTCGGTTATCACATCTAGCAGAAAAATCATGAAACAGTGCATAACGCAAGCGGAAATAATGTAGAATAATGGAATGCACAGGTTATTTCGCACAAATGAGATGTACAAAATTTGTATGCGCAATAAAGACCATTATGCATCATGTATGTAAACATCTTAACAAACTGAGAAGCTTGTATAACAGGCAAATTTTTTGATAAAAAATAACTTAACGTAACGCGCACTACTACTTTGAAGATAAGTGCTCACCCACATACCGTTTTATTGCACTTCTTGAAGATCTTTGTATGCAAATGCCATTTCTTTCAAATTCGTTGAGCAAGCGTGGCACAAGGTATGACAGACTGCTCATCCCATATTTCGTTCGCGAAAAAGGTATGAGCCATCTGTCTCTCTCCCTTATGTTATATGAGATAGCTTTAGGTATAGTCAGCTTGCATAATAACAAAAAACTATGGTTGTTGCATCGGAAGTATTTTTGGCATTTTAAAGCGAGGTTAACGTTATAGAAATTTTCGAGGGGGCAGATCTTAAGGGTGGAAAATAGTTCTCCAGTATTGGCATCATACTGAACATTTGCTATGTGACGAACTGCTCTTTTCTGAAGCACACTCAACCTATGTAAATTGACTTTTGTAGTGTCACCCCATACTAACTGACAATACGTTAAGTGAGGGGAAAATAGGGCGTTATAAATCATGCGTTTAACGCTCCTCGGTAAAGTATAGCGCAGTCTACAGAGCACCCCACAGGCTTTCGCTAAACGGGTGGCAATGTGATCAACATGATCATTCCAAATGAGATGATTGTTAAAAACAACTCCCAAGGTTTTGACGTTTGATGCAAGTTCTATGCGAGCAGATCCAAGCTCCAATCTGAAATCTTTAAGATCATGTCGTTGCGGCGGGGTGAAAAGGACCGCCTTAGTTTTTGCTGTATTCAGTTTTAATGAATTAACGAAGCTCCATTCGGCTAAGCATTTCAGTGCACTGTTAGAGATGACCGAGAGAGTACTTATGTCACTTGATCTCAAGAAAATGCTGGTGTCATCTGCATAAACTATGAAGTCAGCGTCATTAGAAATATTTGTTATATCATTGATATAAATGTTGAATAGTATGGGCCCCAGTATGCTACCTTGCGGTACTCCTTGAGTTATTTTTTGTAGTGTAGATTGTTCTGACATGATGGCAACGCATTGCCTTCTGTGCTTTAGATACGAAATTATTAACTCAAGAGGAGTGCCACGAAATCCGTAATGTTCTAGTTTTGTAAATAAAGTGCGGTGATTCAGGCGGTCAAACGCCTTAGAATAGTCAACAAAGATACCCAACATAAATTGTTTATTTTCAAAACTGTTCAAGATTAACTCTTTTTGTGTTAGTAGGGCAAGTTCTGTTGACATTCCTTCACGGAAACCGTACTGTTGCGCTGTTATGATCGAGTGTTTATCGCAGAAAGCCGTTATTCTTTTGCAAATAATTTTTTCCAATCCTTTTGATATAACAGGGAGAACAGACACTGGCCGATAATTCGAGAATACATTTCTGTCACCAGATTTGAAAATGACGCTAACTTTCGCGCATTGCATTTCCTGAGGAAAGATTCCGGCACATATTGAAAGATTAAAAATGTGAGTAAGTGCAGGTGATAAGATGTCAGCCACAAACTTTATCGGTCTTATCTGTAACCCGTTTATGTCACGTGCTTTGCTATTTTTTAAGGACATAAAAGTTTGGAAGACTTCATCGGAAGTTGTGGGCGCAAAAAAAGCTGTGTATGCATTGCGCGGACCTAAAAATTCAGTCGCGGCAATATTAAAATCGCTTTTTTCCAGACTAGTAAAATAATCGTTAAACTGATCTGCAAGTTCTACGCCTTTTATGACCCTGTGATTATGTATTAGCTCAAGCTCAGCAATCTGGCGGTTGTTGCGGTTTAACAACTGGTTAATTTCGCGCCAAAGCAAGTCGCTCCGACTACTTATTTGACTGAAAAGGTTTTCAAAATAAACTTTTTTAGTATGTCTCAAGAACTTTGTTACCTGGTTGCGATATTTCTTGAATGCCGCAAACTCACATGGGTCCCTTGTTTTGACAAAATTATTATATAGTAAGTTCTTTTTGCGTATCATGACTGCGCACTCGTTATTAAGCCAAGGTTTGCGACCTTTCGCACATTTTTGTACGGTTCTAAACTTAAAACACTTCTCATAGATACCTTTCAAAATGTGTAGGAACGTGCTATATGCTCTATCAGGGTCATTACAGTGAAACACGGTTGTCCAATCTACGTTTCCAATTTCGTTACGGAACATGCTTAGCGTTTTATAGTTTATTTCCTGGAAAAGAAAAGTCTTGGAGTGACGAGCACCCCCAGAAGATGCACTGAATGGACAGAACATATAGATTGGCAAATGATCACCCATGTCAGCTACGATAGTACCTGCTTTCGTGTCTTCGATAGTGCAGTTTGTTATAAAAAGGTCAAGGAGGCTATCGGAAGTGCTGCTAAGGCGCGTAGGTGTTGTTATCACATTTCTACAATGAAATGACTGAAAAATAAGTTGTAGATCACGCGCGCAATTGGTATTTTGCAAAAGGTTAACGTTGAAGTCACCACCTATCGCGAGGTACAGGTCGTTTAGGCAGATGAAACTTAGCAGCCTTTCGAGAAAAAGAAGGCATGCGTCGATATTTCCGTTTGGCGGGCGGTATAAAACAACGAAAACATATTTTTTACATTGCACGCTTAAAACTTCATAGTCTGGCGCTATAAGGCAGAATTCTGGTAGCATCGTGCATGACAGCTCATTCGATACCAGCTGCAGCACGCCTCCACCACGACGTGTAGGTCTGTTTAAGAAGAAAGTTTGATATCCGGGAACGCTAAGTACGTCGTCAGCATATTTGTACCAAGTTTCTGATAACATTATTACATCGAAGTTAAAAGAAAATGCATCAAAAAACAAAGTCAACTCGTCGTATTTATTCCTCGCGGACTGCGCATTTAAGTGTAAAAATTTCAGATAGTCGCCATGGTTCGAAATATCCAGTTTATAAAGCATAATTTATCACAACAACGAAGTAAAATGCAGGAAGTGGCACTCACAAGTGTGCAATTAGCTAGTAGGCGTTTGGTCGACCATTTTTTCTAGGTCAATTTCACATGCAATCCGCACAATGCGTGATGTTTCCGTTTGCCGCGCGAAAACTTTGCCACCTTTGGCCCACGCAAAGCGCCAGTTCAGTTCCCGTTTTTTTGCTATGGTCATCCCAAGCAGCTTCTTCAGCCGCGGGCAGAGGTGCTCATTAATATAGACCGGCTGCTTTTTCGTGTAGCCGATGTCTGCTGCAGTGAACCTACTTTTTCTGGCCCTTTCGACGATAGCATCTCGCTTAGCACGGTTGTTGAAAACGACTAAAATGTTAGGGTCAGAATCGGCACTCCGCGTAGGCAACCGGTGGCAAACTTCAATGTCATCTTTCCTTATTGGTTCACCTATCAGATCGCCCACTTTGCTGAGTATGCCTTCAAGGCTCTCGTTTGCTACCTGCGGAACCCCTTTGACTTCGATATTCTTATTTCTAGAGTATTGTTCCTGCGCTGTAATACTCAATGCATTTTCATGGGCTTTCTTCTTCAATGCTTCAACTTCTTGCAGGAGCGCTTCCTGCGTTGCTCTGAGAGTGGCATTTTCCTTTCTTAGTTCAGTGCATTCATTTTTCAGAGACTCAAACTCTTTGTTGATGAAATCCATACTAGTTTTCATCTCCCTCATTTCTTTACGAAAATCACGCTTCAGGGCATCAAGTTCTCCTGACATCGTCAATGTTGGTAAATAACACGCAACAACAGTTGTAGTGGCAGCAAGGGACAGCAAAATACAAATTGAAGGAGTGCACTAAAAATCGAGAAAGTTCCAACCTGAAGAAACAAGTGGAAGCGTTACGGATACGCTCGGTACGCTGCCCCAGCTGCCAAGTGTCCGTCGCAGTGGCCCGGCGTCCTTTTATCCGATACCAGGGTGTGACGTAAACGCCACGTGGTACTGTACAGGCTGGCCTTTTTCCAGAGCGGTGCAGCAACGCAGGAAAGATGCAGCGGTTACGCAGCTTGGCCACGAACTTTCAGGCAGACTGTCGCGCTTGCTCCGGAAGGCCCTGAAGAAACAAGTGGAAGCGTTACGGATACGCTCGGTACGCTGCCCCAGCTGCCAAGTGTCCGTCGCAGTGGCCCGGCGTCCTTTTATCCGATACCAGGGTGTGACGTAAACGCCACGTGGTACTGTACAGGCTGGCCTTTTTCCAGAGCGGTGCAGCAACGCAGGAAAGATGCAGCGGTTACGCAGCTTGGCCACGAACTTTCAGGCAGACTGTCGCGCTTGCTCCGGAAGGCCCTGAAGAAACAAGTGGAAGCGTTACGGATACGCTCGGTACGCTGCCCCAGCTGCCAAGTGTCCGTCGCAGTGGCCCGGCGTCCTTTTATCCGATACCAGGGTGTGACGTAAACGCCACGTGGTACTGTACAGGCTGGCCTTTTTCCAGAGCGGTGCAGCAACGCAGGAAAGATGCAGCGGTTACGCAGCTTGGCCACGAACTTTCAGGCAGACTGTCGCGCTTGCTCCGGAAGGCCCTGAAGAAACAAGTGGAAGCGTTACGGATACGCTCGGTACGCTGCCCCAGCTGCCAAGTGTCCGTCGCAGTGGCCCGGCGTCCTTTTATCCGATACCAGGGTGTGACGTAAACGCCACGTGGTACTGTACAGGCTGGCCTTTTTCCAGAGCGGTGCAGCAACGCAGGAAAGATGCAGCGGTTACGCAGCTTGGCCACGAACTTTCAGGCAGACTGTCGCGCTTGCTCCGGAAGGCCCTGAAGAAACAAGTGGAAGCGTTACGGATACGCTCGGTACGCTGCCCCAGCTGCCAAGTGTCCGTCGCAGTGGCCCGGCGTCCTTTTATCCGATACCAGGGTGTGACGTAAACGCCACGTGGTACTGTACAGGCTGGCCTTTTTCCAGAGCGGTGCAGCAACGCAGGAAAGATGCAGCGGTTACGCAGCTTGGCCACGAACTTTCAGGCAGACTGTCGCGCTTGCTCCGGAAGGCCCTGAAGAAACAAGTGGAAGCGTTACGGATACGCTCGGTACGCTGCCCCAGCTGCCAAGTTGCCCAGCTACCATAAGGAGCTTCGCCCCTAAATGCACGAGAAAGCACACAAAAAAGCACAAGGACACGTATGATTTCTCTCGCAACCACAATTAAACACGAAGTGTCACCCGCTTCGACTGGTAGAGCGTCAGCACCCTCCCCCAAAAAGCAGCAAAAACTTTCAACTTCGCCCAGACGTGCTCCACTTTGACGGCGATGCGGCGCACCTGGTCGAACCTTGCTTTTTATTCAGCGGCTGTGCTAAGCGTGAAACTATGTTCCGAAATCCGCACACGCAGTGGGCCCTATTTCTCGTAAGTTAGCTCGAAGTCGCACCACCTGGGACCGGCAATACGAAACACAAATAATGCGTTTAATAATGGATGCGCGGTCAAACGCTGTGCTGTGAAAAAGCATACAAGACGTGCCCCGATTTAGATAATGAAGGCTATGGGGAGTTTCGCAGCTCATAAAATTAAATAATTCTGACCGCCATCACGTTGTCTCCGCGAGCCGCAAACGGTCACGCGACCACTGCTAGTCGCCGTAAAGAACCAACGTTCGTTGCTTTGTTTCTATTCGACTGCGCAGCTGTTCAATGCTATCGCACGCTCGCCATGGAAGTAAGGCACTCGAGATTACACGTGTGGCGGCCTCCTGCGGCATCTGAATTACTTTCTGGTCACATAAGCTGAAATAAGTCAATTGATTGTGACTTGAACATGTAGCGCAATAATGTTCGAGTATGGTGCGGTAGAAAGGAGATGAAAGCTCATGAGGCCCTGCCGTCGTAGTGCTATTATTTGGGACGCGAGCGTAGGTCAGGTCACTGCTACAGCGTCTAGCCAGGCCACGAGCTAAATCGTTCTTTATTCCTCCTGGCTCGCGCATCACAAGCTACGCGGCTCTCTTCTTTTTTAGTGCGGCAGCTGGCCAAGACTGCTTAGACGCTACAGTATATAGCACCATTTTTCGACAGAAGAGAAGTCGAACTTAGCTTACATTGTCATTTTTTCGCAAAACAAGAGTGGTAGGTTACAGATCTAGCGTGAACGGGCGCAAACAAAAAGAAGACGAAGTTACAACGTAATCCGCACCTTGCAAACAACTGTGCAAGTTCCTATCCAACCGCAGTCGTGGCTGAGTGGTTATGGTGATGGTCTCGAAAACATTGCTGACTCCCCGCGAGGTTTCAAATATCGCTGACTGCATGTGTTTTTTTAAGGCGAAACATTTCTTACCCGCGTATTCACAAACGCTCCTCGACTCCACACTTCACTCGAAACGCTCCTTGAGGGACTTTTCCGATTCACAAACCGCCCTTCACTTGAAACGCTTCTTTCACTTCAGAAAATCTCGAGCGTTTCCTCGAGATTGTCAAGGAAGCGATCGAGCTACCTTGAATTATCCCTCGAGTGAAGTTTCTGCGCCAACATCGCGTCCATGTCGGAGCCCGTCTCGCGTTGATGGCGTTTTTCGATCAATTAAGCTGCCACCGCCGCGTTCTTTCGACAATTACGGTACGCGTTTACTATGAAGCTGTCTTCGAACGGCTACTTTGGCGCCAGGACAAAGGGGCGTGGTGTCAAGAGGAGCGCTCACCAATGCCGTGATGTGTTCCGTGCATGAGCCAGTAGATTCCCTGCCTTCGGGTGTGCGTATGCTCGGCGTGCGAGTGCTGCGGACACCAGTGCTTTCAAGTGTTTCGATTAAGCTCGCACACCACATCAGTTCAAGCATGGCATGAAAGCTTGACAAACAAGCGGAGAGGAAACATAATAGTAAACTTTCGATGCGCTGTGTTCGCCGTACTCCTGAGCGGCTTCCTCTCCAGCAAATCTTTCATACGCTAGCCAAAATATACGGTGTTGCATAATTTCGTTAGATGATCGTCTGTATATACGAGAAGGTAAGTTCTCCTGTTTTTTTTTGTTCATCTTCCTACCTGGTTAGGTCAGATCACTATTAGAGACATTATAGGAAGAACTAATACATTGTAATTGGGCCGAATGAGTGTGCTGTTATGGCTACTACGCACGTTACATAGCTTAGGTATACAGTGTCTATGCAGCTCACAATACGAATGAACAACCACACCCAGCTTTAGGGAATCAAGCAGAGGTTCGTGCTATGTGCAATGTGCAGGTACGCAAAAATGCAATGATAGTCGTATAAAAACGCAAAGATCTGAAAGAGAAACAGAGCAGGTACATTATAAGGTTGCTTTTATGGTTGAACTTCCCCACAAGAGATATTGCTGGCTACGCCAATACTGCGTGCACTTAGATAATTGAATTACATAACAATGTGCCCGGTAAGCTGCCCAAGAGCCTGAACCAAACATTTGTCAAAATAGGCAAACCTCAATAGCTAAATCTTGTCTGTTTTTTATCGGAAGAAATATCAGTGAATGTGTGCACTACGAGAACTAAGAAAAAATGCGGTTTTGGTGTTCTAGCTACTAAGTTTTTCCAATATTATTTCTTGTCTCTTTTTTCCAGGGGCCTGGCTGCCGACAGAAGAACACAATGAAAAGGTTTTCTAAAACGTGCCGTGTTCACAATGCATTGCAGAGTTTGCACAACTGTATACGAAAGGACAAAATCTGCAGTGAATGCCTGCAGCTGCACTGCATAACAGACGCCCCGGTGTCTACTGCTTTGATCTTATTTATGATGTCCTCGAATCTTGAACATTATTTTGACAGTGAGTCAGCTGCATATACTTCATTGATGTACACTTTTGTCACAAACGAGTGCTCCGAAAAAGCGCGCCGCCGAATTCTAGCAACAGTAACAATACCAAGCGCAGATAGACGCCTCAAGGTCAACGATTAAGAAGAAAACAAACATCCAAAGGCTCCCAAGGCACCCGCCTCCTCCTCCCCTCGGAAGCGTAGTTTCGTCGACCGACCTCCTAACATCGGCGGCCGAGCAAGCCCTGGAAGGTTCTCGAGAGAAAGCGGCGTGGTGATGCAGAGCGGCGTCACGTGTCGCGGACGGCCCTCGAAATGTCCCGCTCTTCCCCGGCCTTCATTGTGTTTGGCGGCGAAGAATCGATGAGAGTTTTCTGGAATTTAGCGCGGAAGGTATTTAAGCGAGCAGCGAAGGGAGATCAGGAGAAGGAATTTCGCGCCAGAGTACGTAGGGTGTGCCGCCATGTTTGTCGGCGAAGGTTTTGTCCTTAGTGACAAAGCAGGAGAAGAAGAAATGTTGCGCAAGTGTGCGTATGGTGTTTCCGCCGTGTGGGCGAAGCCTTGTGTCCTCAGCGACAAATGAGGAGAAGAGGATTTCCACCTAAGGGGTGAAGACTTGTGCTACAGGCAGGCGTGTGTGTCTACCGCCAGCGAGCGAAGACGCGTGGCAACAGCTGCGCGTGGGAAGCCGACGTGTTACCGGCGAGGAAGTTTAGTGCATGAAGAGCCGCCAATTGAGCACGCGAGGTTTCCTGGAAGAGAAACTTCGGGGGCAGCAGAACAGCAACAGCGCTGGACTTTGAATGATACTCTTCCGAGAATCACTCACTCAGACTTTTGTTCCAAAGACTATGGACTGAATAAGTTCTCGAACTTTTTTGTCTTTAAGTGTCTTGGTTGTTCGATGCATGCGACTGCATTGTAGTGCGTATTGTTGTCTGTGTCCGTTGTTTTGAGCGTAGCTGATTGTACTGTGTAGTACGTTGTTTGATTGGTGACATATCGTATTGACATTAGGTGACATAATGTATATTTTTTGTATCGAGTTGATTTGCCATATTTGAGATTATAGTTTTGTTTTGCTTATGAACTCTCGGCTCTGACTTTTTCTTTGGGCCACAGCCGGCGTCCGCAGGGGCTCCAAATAGGACCGTTTCTAAATTATCCTAGCTTTCGTATTGCAGTTCGGGGGGTCAATATTTTGGTTTTTGAAATTAGCCCGGCGATCACCTCCCTAATTAACAGGACCTGTGACAACTTTGCAGTTGCACTCTTGTGTTTGCCACGTTTCTCTTCATCAGCCACAAACAATAAAATTTTATTTGTCATTCGCCATTTCTGCTTTGTTCTTTCATCAATACATAAATATTGTTATGCTTGTCTTTTCATGATGAGGCAGGTTTGCAAAAATCACGTTTTCTGCTAATATACAAAAAAGCAGTTCTACAAAAATCAATCTTGTTTTATATACAGCAGCACCAACCCCTTTTCACAGAACGGAGATGGCGTGGTTTCAACGTGCAGACATGCAAATGTTGCAGATATTGTGGATATTTTATTCACAGGGGTTTGACCAGATGCATCCGCGACGCCTGCAATACTGTTGAGCATTTTTTACCACTTTGTTGCACTGGTCTTCAATCAATCAGCAGAGTAAAATACTCTGCTTCTTGACGACACTTTCTTCAAGGTTCAGAGAGCCCACACAGTCGTTTCAAGCCATAACAGCACCAAAAGTCAGAGGCGGCTTCAACTTTATGATTTTGGAAAGAATAAAACATCTATAAATGATGTACCACCGAGTCTTTAGAATGAAGCACAGACCACGATCATCTTATAGAGGAATTCTCGGCAATCATTATACAAATAAAAGCCAAAAACACAAGTGCAAAGGTCATTCTTGCATTTCAAATGCGCTTCTGAGCTTACAGATAAAGGAGACGGAACAAAAATTTTATGACGTGGCTGCTGTGTGAACCTTGAGAGGAAGGTACAAAAATTTAAAGGTTACGTCTATTCGAATCTGTCATATTAGAACGTCCACAAATGCAGGGCGAAAAGACAGAAAAAAATAACTACTTACTCAGGAATTCTTGGAAGTTCGAAATTTTAAAATTGGAACACATTCAAACAAACACGCACTGTTAACAGACTATATATGCTGTTCGCCGAAGAAAACAGCAACGTTAAGATGATGTTTTCGCCATTAGTTGAAGAAAGGCACATGATCAATTTTCTTAATTTTCGTAGCAGTCTAATTCAAACGCTCAGCCACGAGTATACCATGCGCAATTTTTAACGCTACCCTGGGTTAACCTTGAATAGCAGTTGCGAGCACTGTCTTCTAAATTGTCTATTACATGCACATAAACAACTTCTAAAGTGCCACTTTGAAAATCGCAGTAAATGAGAAAAATAAACATAGCACAGTCCCCTGAAATCAGGAACTGTGCACGTACTCCCACAGCGAGAACAAATTTTCGTACAAGTAATCTTTGTACACAATGCGGTGATGAATTCTATGAGCATAACAATGTAATGTTACATAAAGTAAAAATTAGTCACCCCACTGCGTTACCCGTTCGGTGGCTACACTAAAGATTAGAAGGCTCTCAGCAAAGTGAAAGTAAACAAAGCAACAAACCATCTGTTGCAATTCCTGTCATCACTCACGTAGTTAGTCACCCCGGCAAAAGTATGCTTTAAATCAACACACACGCAGATACTACCATAAATATAAAGCGAAATTATAGACGCATGTGAGACGAAATAAACTAAGCACGTAGAAACGTTCAGCAGCAGACGAAATACCATCAACTGTTCGTTCAGCTGCCTGGGTTTGACTGTTGCCAGACTAGAAGCGGAGGTTTTTCTAACTCTATCGGCTCAAGGAAACCACTCTACCACTTTAAAGGCATGTATTTTGCTGTAGTGTCACTTTATATAAAAAATAAATTAGAAAAGCATCCATTATTCAGAGATAGGCATTTCTTAACAAAAATTACGAGCACTCTCGTTGTCAGGTGCTTTTCTAGGCCCATGAAGTTCACTCAAGTGGAGGGAGCATTTCCGAGGCCTCCCTTGGTGAAGGAAGTGTGGAGGAGCGTTCATGAAACGCATCAGCTCCTTGAGTGGATGAGCACGTTGCACCTTGAATTCGTAAATTTGAGGGGGGCCCTTGAGTGAAGGAGTGTGTGAATACGGGCCTTAGTGAGCTTGCGCGACTTTGAGCGTATATATCTATCTATCTATCTATCCATCTATTCATATATCCATCTATTCATATATCCATCTATTCATATATCCGTCTATTCATATATCCGTCTATTCATATATCCGTCTATTCATATATCCATCTATCCATCTATCCATTTACCTAGCCGCTTACGTTTGGGTGTTCTCGTGATCACTCCCTTAACATGGCGTGAACCAAAATTAGCATGGAAAGGTCAGATGGTTTGACGAATATGACGCGCGCCTCAAGACCTCAATAATATCGCAATCCCGTCACATACGTCGTCTAACACGTCCCGCCAGACAGTGACACATACCCACGGGCGGGTATACGCCGCTGGTATGCGCGTATGTGCCACAGGTGATTGACACTTAGTATCTAATCAGGCACGATGAAATCAAACATGGGCAATTTTAACGAGCAAGCGTTAAAAAATAAGCGAAATTGGTAGCATCAACCCGACGAATGCAAAGAATGTCAGTGTCCCAGCTGGAATCGAACTCAAGCGTTCTGCGTGGCAATGAAACATTTTACCACAGAGCTACACCAGGTCTCAGAACTACTTTTCAAATAGACATTAATCTTCGGGAAACGTCAATAGTTCTTGCAGTGCTGCCTACCCAGTTTTTTAAACATTACACATGTGCCCCTTTCATATATCCGTCACGTCAGGTTAACGTCAATTGGGCTTAGTTGCCATAAGCAGAAGTTGATTTATGTGGCACTGTTCAGTGCCAGCATCCTTGCGAGCATCAGCGCTTCATACCAGCTTCTGCTGTTTCTAGTACGTATGTTCCAGTTGTCATCGTTGTGCAAGTGCAAATAACTGGTTATAAATACATCTGCAACTCTTCAACATATATCTGTGCGTGCAGCGTGTGTACATTTATTTAGCGTCATTTCATGACGTGTTACACAATAAAAAATTGTAACAAGGTCACCTTCTCTCCCCATGCTTCGCATAACGTCAATTCTCAGGTACGTGGAATCTGCCCAATTTGTTTTCTTCAGTTTACCACGTATCAGGGCGTTTCAAAGGTAGCCTGGCTTCCATGACATTCATATTTTGTTAATCTTCCATAACCGAAGCCACTGTGATCGAAGGATGGAAACAATTTATTTGAAGTCCATCAATGTTTACAACCTTGGCTCAGGTCTCCCATGAGGGGGCCTCAGGAGCTTGCCTTGTCACCGCCTCTGGGGTGGTCAATACTGCCCACTCTCGTGTCTTCTACAGCCATTTGAACTGGTGTAACAAAGCACTCGCACAACATGTCTGAGTGTGCCACTCAAGTTTCTTGACATTATTTGTAATTAGCACTTGGGTATTGCGCGGCGAAATTGTGTCACAATCCCACCACACTCAAAGAAGTGTCTGGCTGCAGCGGTCGCCACAGGACTCCCTGGCACTTTTGAGCATAGGGTGAGGTGAGGGCCTGAGGTGGGGGCTATATCCGCCTGCCTCACTGGTAGAGCTTGGTATTGTCTTTTTACCTCACGAAGTGGTCTTCGACGTTTACTATGAATGCCGATATCCGTCCTATATATTGTCACGTCACTCCACTCCAAGGGTCTAGAAAAGGTTCATTGGGATCTTAGCAACAGGTTTCTTACCAAGCGCGTCAGTTGGGCTTGCTTGCCAGAGCAGAGACATGTGCGAACTTCTTTCGTTAGTGGTGTGAGCCCTGCCTTGGCATACGACCCACTATTAGAAGCAGGTGTCAATATTTCTCCTGCACGAAAAGAGCATCGTCCCGATGCTGCAAGTCTTGCAAAAATAACTAATTAAATCAGCCTAAACAATCACTGTGTGTTTAAGAATTGATTTTCACTCGCCCCTTGATTGTGGCCATCAATCAGTAGGCCTCCTTCTGGTTATTTCTACCCATTTAGGGTATATTTCGTCTTCACTGTCCCTAAACACAATGCTTTGAAAAATGCAGCATCATTATCTTCGAATATAGGGTGGAGTTCTTTACAGAGCATTATCAAATGCTCAGCTGTTTCTTCCTCCTCTCCACGCCAACTTCATACCGTGTCTGTGCCTTCGTACTTTGCTTGGTACGTCTTGGTCCGAAATGCTCCCTTTCTGGCCTTGTAGGGCAGCGAACTACCCCAAGAATTATCGTAGATCTTTTCTCTTGCAATTTCCCGCTCCTGAAGTCGGTAGGTCCCCAGTGATGATTTCGTAAACATTCCTATCTTCCAAATGTCCTTCTCCATTTCCTACATTTTTTCTTAATCAATGTCTTCTTTTGACTATGTATTTTGCTGATGCCTAAATACTTGCTCGACAATTTTTGAGTTCGTTTTCTTCATTTAGCATCGACATTCTTCATGTACAAGGAGCAGACTTTTCCTACACCAACGCTCCTCTCCCATTTTTTTTTCAACCGCTCCTTATTTGTATCTTGCTGCTAGCTTCCCTGCCCTCAAAATATGTCCATCCCACGTCTCCCTGTAACCCCTGATTTGGGGTATTACCGTGTGCTCCCAAAGCAAGTCTACCTAAGCCACGTTGTTTATTTCCAACCTTGGTTGAATTTTTGATTTCGTGCACAATACCGCAACGCCGAACGTCAAACCCGGGACCATGACACCTTTCCAAATCGCTCTCGCAACGTCACACCTATTGTAGTTCCACAGTGCCCTAATTTTATTTAAGCTGCATTCCTGGTGCCCTTACTCGCTACGAATCTTTCGTGCTCCCTTAGATATTCAGCCCCGTTATTTATACATACGGCCAAGTATTTGTATTTATCCACTATTTCTAGCATGACTTCTTGTATCTGTGGTCACGGCCTTTGTTATTTAAATTCATTATTGCCAATTTTTCCCTGCTGAACTTCAAATTAAACCTGCCTTCCTCATTGCCACAGATGCTACTAATCCCTGCAGATCTTTGTTGTTGGCTAACTATACTATAACATCTGCATACATAAATCCTAGTAACGTCTGTTCAATGTGTTTTTTTTTGCTTGGCAAAAGAGGCTGAGTCCAGGTCAACTGCTCTGTAATTTGGCTTCTAGTCCCTGGAGACACAACATAAATAACAAATGTGACAAGGTACATCCCTGTTGGAGCCCACGTTGTATCTATAAATTCAGGAGCCTGCTCTTCCGATTTCATAACTACCTTGTTACTTTTATAGGTATCCTTAGGAAGATTTGTCATTCCATCTTCATCACTTAGTGTATCCAGTATTCCCCACAAGTCTACTTGTATTACACTGTCGTAAGCTCCCTTGATATCTGTAAATGCCAGCCAGAGGGGCGTGTGTTCTTTTTCCGCTATTTCAATACACTGCATCGATCAAAACAAATTGTCCTCCAACCTCCTTCATTTGCAGAATCCATTTTGTAGTTCTTCGAGCACCCCTTCATACTCCACCCATGTCTGTAGGCTTTTCTTTACTATCTGAATCACTAGCCTGCAAACTACTGCTGTCACTGGTATAGGATGGTAGTTGTTTATATTGGATTTGTCGCCCTTTCCGTTATAGATCATCTTCATCCTGCTTAGTTTCGACCCACTGGGTGCTTCACCATTCATTACTGCTTGCTCGCTGCCTCTCCTAATGTTTGCTTTGGGATGCCATCATGGCCTGCTGATGTGGTATTAGGAACCCTTTTCTGTGCCATTTCTCAGTCTAGTAGCGCCAGTGGAGCCACTTAGCTAATTGGTTCATCTTTATCTGGTGCAGCCCAAGCAGCGCTTTCTTGGTGTTTAAATTTTTGTATCATTGTTTTTTTATATTCCATTGCTTCAAACCCTTCTCGTCAGGCCCCTTGAACTGTAGGTATAAACTCCTGTTTCATGCTTATCTTATTGTTCTGAGAATCGAGATGGTTCCAAAACTTTGCAGCTGCATTTCTATCCGTTTTGTTAAAGGCTTAAGCCATCCAGTGGGTCCCCTTTTTCTATAATTTCACAGATCAAATCGCACGCTTCCCTTCTGCAGCTCAAAAAGCTATCCCATTTTCTTTTGACATTATGTTCTGGTTCATCCCTCTGTTAATATACCAGTGTTCTTGGGAGGCTTCCTCACGTCTTTCTATGGCTGTCTTCACTTCTTCAATCCACCAGCTCTTTGGTTTGCGTCTGCTTTTCTCGGTTGGTTTGACTCGTACCTTACCAAGCCCTAATTCAAACAATCAAGTGAGATTTGTGTACGTCCAATCTGTTTTAGTATCCTCGGTGATTATTTTCTCAATCTTTTTAGTTGCTATTTTTATTTGCCGTTATGAATAAATATTACAGTGTGGTTACTGCAAATGCCGCCTTTCCACTCTTATTTCTCTTCCGTATCTCAGCTTGATACGCTTGTGATCACTACCTAAGCTTCTGAACCCATATTCATCTATGTTCATCACCCTTTGCCGATCATACATCCTATGTGACAATTTTGAGTAATCTATCGTCGACTGCAGCCTACCCACCTCCCATGTTATCTGCCCTTCGCATTTCTCGGTGCTGTTGCGAATGTATAAATCATGCCTTTCGCACATACACATTAACATTCTGCCTGTTGGGTCAGTATATCAATCCATATCTTCTATGTGCGCATTCATATATCCTAATAAAATTACCTCGCACTTTTCACCTGGTTCGTCAATGTCATTTACTAGGCACTGCATCATTTGTTGATTTTACTCTGTGGCTTGTACCCCTCTCCATAAGTATACAAAACCTAGCAGCGTCATTTGCATGTCACTTTCTCTTTTAGCCATAAATGTTCCTTCCACTCCTGCTTCACCCTTTGCCAGTCTGTACTTTTATGAATGAATGCCCCAATACCACGCCTCTTTCTGTTGCCTTCTGCTCTATTACAATATTGCAGCCCGTAGTTCGGATTGTTAGGAGGTTGTTTTATGTCCTGAAGATGTGTTTCTACAAAATCATATACCATCAGCTTCTCCACCCATACTTATTTCTATCTCTTCCAACTTCAGCCTATTTCTGCCAACCTGCATGTTAATACACCATACGTCTGAATTCGCTCGGGCCTAGTGTCTACGTCAATTTCTGCAGCGTACCTTACATGTCTTAGACATTAGTGTCACTTTAGAAAGGTATCTGTCTATACCACCTGTCAAAGAGTCGCTCTGGTTGATTTCATCGTGACTAGCTTTGCTGCAACCCGAATGGCCTGCGTGGTGCCCCCCAAAAAGCTGCTGCGCGTCCAACAAGTCCTGAACCCGCCCCATGACCTAGCCTCCCATCGAAGTGAATTCTGTCTCGTTGAAAATCACACCACCTATGCACCACTCAGCTTATTTCTAACACCTCAAGCCTTTCTCTCTACTCATCCGCCATATATCTCGGTTTGCGCTGACAACCGCTTTTGTGCAGGTTTCCGTCACACACCAGTAACTCCGGTACCGTGCATATCACTACTTTTGCCTGCGGATAAATGGCACGCATCTACTCAACTCCTTTCACAAGTGTGGTGATTGTCGTGGCGTATCTTGATTTAGGACACCGTTTAAACCACCTGCAATTATCATAAGGTTTCGTCCATCAGCTGCAGTTTTGAGTTTTGCACTCGCTTGCCTCATGACTGCTTCCAGCTTGCGTCCTGGCAACATCCCTACTGCAACGTTCTGGTCACCTCTTACCTTCTCTTTGGTTGCTTCTGCAGACATATTGAAAATCGAATCTTTGGCGATGAGCAGGTGCTGTGACTTTTCAGCTGGAGCGTCCTGCACTGGGGCGTTACTTGCACCTTTGACGGCGGCTGCTTGGTCCCCTCCCAACCTCACCACTCTTTCGCTGAAGGTGGGGTTTGCGACCATTGAGCCAGCTGAAGCTGTTTTTTTTCTAACTTCCTTGCTGTTTCTTCTGCGCTGTTCTATGTCAGTGCCCTACCGTTCTCTCCGTCGGCCGCTCCTTTGTTCACCTTTCTAGTGCCTCCTCGGCAGACTGGAGCCTTTCTACCATAGCCCTCGTTTTCTCTTGCCCTGTCGCCAATGCAGTCACCAGCTCGGCGATTCTCATCAGGTTCACATACGAGGCTTTTGTATGCAAAGCGCACGCAACGGCCAGTTGGAGAGTAGCGGCTCTTCGGAGAGTTGCAGCAGAGCGACGTCATATACGAAATAAAACGAGAAATAGTAATAAATTTCTTTTGCCTTATTTCCGTTCTCGTCTCTTCTCGGTTTCGCGTGACTAGTCACAAGACTAGCCACTATAAGGAGCTTCGCCCCTTAGAGTACAAGAAATCACTCGAAAAAGCACGCGAACACGCAAACCTTCTCACACAACCACAATGGAATACTGGTGGAGCATCAACGCCCTCCTACACCCCCCCCCCCCCCGAAACTGCCAACTCTGCCCAAACGCGCTCGCCTATTGAAGGCTTGCGACGCAACAGGCCGCGCGTTGTCTTTTATCCCGTGGCCGTGCTAGGTGTGAAAGAATGTTCCGAAAGGCAGACACAAAGTAGGCTTGAGTTTTCGATATGTAGCTCATGGTGGCGCCTACAAAGAACGGCATAACAAAACACTAGGAATACGTTTATTAGTAGGAGCGTACTTCAACACGTGGCAAGACAATCTGCTAGCTGCTGTCGGGAGTGGCAGAGGGAATGCATATCTTGTGCAGATTTTGATAATGCAGGCTATGAGGAGCACCGCAACTAATAAGATTGAATAACTCTGGCCCCAGCTAGTGTGAACGGCCGTTGCTTTGTGGTCGCCAGTAGGAAATGGTCACGCGACCACTGTTAGTCGCCGTTGAGAACCAGCGTTCATCGATTTGTTTCTCTTCGACTGCGCAGCTATTCATTGCTACTGCACTCTCGCCATAAAGAAAGGCAATTGCTAATTCATACGTGGCGGCATCATGCGGTAGCCTAAATATTTCCCCAGTGCGCCAAGCTGAAATAAGCCAATGATGTGTGACGTAGGCCTGTGGTGCAAAGATTCTTTAGTATAGCTGAAGTATGAGAGGCGAGACGGCAGCTCATGAGGCCGTGCCGTCGTCCCGCTTTTATTTGGGACGCGGGCGTACTTGAAGACACAGCTGCCGCGTCCAGTCACGCCTGGAGCTACGCTGCTCTCCATTCCTCGTGACTCGCACATCAAAAGCCACATGGTTTTCTTCTTTGGTGCGGCAGATGGCCAATACCTGCGTGACGCTACACTATATAGCAGCATTTGTCGACAGAATGAAAAATTCATTCAACTTACGTTGCGATTTGTTTCGCGAAAAAAAAACGATTGGTATGTAACACGTCAGACAGGAACGGGCGGAAACAAAAATGATGGGCTTACAACGTAATCCATGCCTTGAAGTCGCAACTCTACGTACATTCTTTCAACAGCAGTCGTGGCCGAGTGGTCAAGGCGATGGTCTCGAAAACCGTTGGCGTGTCCCCGCAAGGGTTCGAAACCCGCCGACTGTGTGTATTATTTTTTCTTCATTTTGCCCCTTGTCAGTGCATTTCAAAGATATCCGGGGTATGTCACCTTAGCCTGGCCTGCACGATACATTTATTTTTCATATCTCTAACCAAAACCGGTGGCATAGATGGATGGACACAACTTATTTGCAAGTCCTTCATTGTTTAAAGTCTAGGCTGAGGGCTTTCATGAAGGGTTTTCAATGGCCTGCCTCGTTGCCGAGTCTGGGGCCGGCTAGAGTGCCCACTCTTGTGTCTTCGACGACTATTTCTCTCCTGTAACTGAGCACTTCCTCAACAACTGTGTGTGTCGCTCAAGTTTATAGACAAAGTTTGCAAGTACCACTCGAGTATTGCGCGGGAAAATAGTGCCACAATGACACCAGACTCATGAAGATTCCTGTCTGCAGCTGTCACCAGACGACTCCCTGGCATCGTTTCATCTTCCGGTAAGCTGGAGGTCATATCCGCCTCCCTAACCCTTGGAGCTTGGTAATTTTGGTGTACCTCACCAAGTGTTTTTCGAAGATTGTTGTGTATGCTGAAGTCCGTCTTGTATATCGTCCCTTCGCTTCATGGGTCTAGAAAAGGTTCATTGAGGTCTCAACAATAGGGTTCTTCTCAAGCGCGTCAGTTGAGCTACTTCTCTTAATCTCAAGGCTCTTACCCAAAGTAGGGAATTGGCCGAGTATTAGGCGGATTTTTTCCAATTCTTCGCAATAAAACTTGCTAGGCAGAGTGGGGACACTCGCACACTATGTTTTGAGTGGTGTGAGCCTTCGCCTTGGAATACGACCCACTACCAGACGCAGGTGTTAATATTCGCACTAAGCATAAAGCTATCTGTGCAGTTCACTGTTTTAAAAATCACCATGGCTACACCTCGCGTGCACAACGGCAGGCTCATCATCTGGCAATAGAACTGCAGAGGCTTCAAAAACAAGAAAGGTACGTTGATGCTGTACATGCAAACACTTTTTAAAAGAAACTTGCAGGCGTGATTGCCTTACAGAGGCCTTATGACCACATCAACCTTATGGGGTACATCAGCACTGACCGTTCTCTGAGAGCACGGGGCGGATAATCACGATGTGCAACCTTGTAAGAAGGGGAATAGAGTTTGTTGAACATTTGGGTGCACGTTAAAGAACCCCAGGTGGTCGAAATTTCCGGAGCGCTCCACTACGGCGTCTCTCATAATCATAAGGTAGTTTTGGGACGTTAAGCCCCACATATCAAGAGTTTGTTGAACACAAGCTGGACATGGCGAGCGCAATCGTTAACGCTCTATTTAAAAATACTAAGCAAGGGCATAAGAGCTAAGTTGTTTGTCCTTAACGTTTACAGCACCTCCTCGAAGAACGGTCTCACTCACAACTTTAACTGCCACTTTGGCGAAGCGATGGCGCAAGCTGCCTCCAAACCCTTGTTGATTTGCGGATACGCCCCGCGCACGCACTGGGGATACGGAACGCCTCGCCAAAGGGGAGGAGGTCGGCTGAACTAGTGGACAACCTCAGCCTCACCTTGCTAAACAAGCCAATGTCGTACACCAGAATCGGGCAGTGTGTGTGCCGCGGCACGACCCCGGACCTCTCGATGTGCGTTAACACGGACGTAGTGAGCTGGGAAAATACATTTGAAGACCTAGGAAGCGGTCATCCAATCCTCAACTTGGTCGTTGGCAGAAACGCAGAACACAGCGCAAATCGGAAAGTCAGAATCGCCGATTTGGACACATTTCGCCAAAACAGGGACACTAAGAAGGAAGAACCCATCAAGGATATTGGGTCATGGTGTGAGAAAATCCTAGCAGACGTGGAGATAGCCACTAAAGAAATATAATGATCGGGCTGGTAGGAAGAGCAGAGCCCGGGTGGCGAGAGAACTGAAGCCTTCGACCGAACCAAGGTTGACAGCCGTCTGACAAACCTCAACCTGGCCAAAAAAATCAATGCAGCACAGAGTAACGAAGCAGGCGTTTAATAAAAAGCTACAAGAAAAATCGCCAGTCAACCGCGAAATCAAGACACACTGTTCCGGCTTATGCGAACAGGAATAGAAAGAGCCTTGCAATACCATTGACGGAAATATGAGCGCGGGAAACACCTGGAAGATCCTGAAGCACCTGCTAGACGCCGCCAGTTCCATGACGGATGTTTGGACGGAAATGGCCAGGTTGTGGCACAAATACAAGTACGATCCGGAGGCCCTAACGAATGAGATGGTGCGGACGCACCTCATTCGCCCTGAAGGCCTAGATAATCCTGAGTATACTGGTGCACCTATTGAAGAGCTCGACACGGACTTCTCTGTGCAGGAGATCAAGGCTGTTCTTCAGCTACTCAAAATGAAGTCGGCGCCTGGCTCGGACAAAATCACCAGCAAGATTCTCAAAAAGCTAGACGACAACGCAACTATGAACCTATGCGAGTATGTCAATGAGTGCTCGATGACAGGTCGGGTTCCGCGCAAATGCAAATCGTGGACGTGGTGCTTAGTACTAAATCGGGCAGGTCACTGGTAGTCAAGAACATAAGGCC